>NC_090202.1:28650000-28950000 GCF_033026475.1 Channa argus
CATTTGAAAACAAAAGAAAATGGGACACCATGGAAAACTGAAAAACGCTACGATGAAAGAACCCGTTTCTTATTATCTCTAATTATTTTAGTATGGAAAATTTGATATTTTGCGTCTTTTCACTACAAACCAAACCTGATTGTGGGCTGTAGAACTTAAACTATGTGTACCTGCAGGGGAACCCAGGGGATCGTGGCTACCTCGGGCCTCCAGGTATTGAAGGAACTCAGGTAAGTATTTTGTAAAGTACTGTGACAGATTTGATTTTTCTGATATATATTGGCACCAGAGTGCCAGATTATGCTGCACTGATACAAACTGAACCAGCAACTCCAGCATTTAAAATATTTGTGTTTTCAGGGGGAGAAAGGTGATAGTGGTCCTCCAGGTCCTCCTGGGGAGGTGAGTTTGACATTTTACTGCCTGACTTTTTATCTGTAGAATAAAACAAAAGAGGAGCTGAGGATGCCTGTTAAGACCTTAGCTGAATGATTTGTAATGTGCAGAGTGGCTGGTGGTGAAGTCATTAGGACTCATAGAAACACAGCGTCTCTGAATGGAATCCTCCCTGGTGGACCATTTTTGCATGTCATAACTGTCTCTCTGAAAGCTAATTTTCTGTCTCTCCACCGGACAGTGACAGTCTTTAAGTGACACTGCATTTAAAAACAGAAAAGCCCAAAAACTGATGTTAAAAAAGAACTGCCATGTAACCAGGTTACAACAGATGTTTTTTTTTGTCAGATGCTCTGGAACCACATACTTCTGAAGGGCCAGCCTGGTGTCCCCGGGCCCCGTGGACCTCCAGGAGTCCCAGGAGAACAAGGTATAATGTTCAAAAGGAAGTTTTAAAGATACCATGAATTTTTAACCACATTCTAATGTAATCAATGTTTGTGTTGAGTGTGTTCAGTTTTCAACTGACTAAAATCATCTGATGTTTATTGTAAAAAAAAGTTGTGTAATTGTAAAAAACATCTTGTGAAACATCTCACAGCTAATGAGGGTAATTGACAGCAGGTCAGTATAATGGCTGAATCTGAATTTTTAACATTAAACTGCAAAGTATTTGAGGATTTTAACATCTACAGTTCGTAATATCAAATCTCTGTCCACAAAGCTAAAAAACCAAAAAAACAGTACTGAATGATCTTCAGAGGCCACTGCAATGAAAACAGACATGGGCTCAAGAACAAGTCTGAAAATCACTGCCAGTGAACACAGTTTGTCATTACACACAAATGCTAAAACTCTGCCATGCAAAGAGTTTTTTTACACCCTCATTAGTTTATTTTAGATTATTGGTTTCTCTTTATAATTAGATTTTACACAGTGCTCCAACTATTTTGGAAACTGTGTTTTTGTTTGGTCCTATATAATATAATTGTCACAAAAATATTAATTGTTTATGAATAAAGTATTATTTTACTTTTCTTTCCAACTAAGCTTGTTTATTTATTTATTTATTTTTGTTTGATTGAAATTTAATTTCTCATGTTTTTCAGAACATCAGCATCATTCTTATAAATAAGTTTGACAGGTTTTGAAGATTTTGGTAAAAGCCAACCCAGTGGACTGAGTGGAATATAATTTCAGACAGTAAAGTTTTCTTGTGCTTTCTTTCAGGGGTTATTGGTTTTCCTGGGCTTCAGGGTGAGAAAGGTACACTGCATCCTGCCTGTCACTTATTGTTGGTGATTGTATCATGTCAGATACTTGTCAACAGTTAAACAAGTACAAATGTACTTCATTGTCCATTTAATGACAGTAGAAGTGTAAATTAATCCTGTTTTTCTTTCAAGGTGTTGATCGTCCTGGTCCACCGGGCCCTCAAGGGCCTCCTGGTTCTATTGGACCCAAAGGAGAACCAGGAAGCCCAGGGCCAGTCATCACTGGTCCTCAAGGACCAACTGGAGTCCCAGGAGATCCTGGAGCTCAAGGAGAACCAGGAGAACAAGGAATACCAGGTGATCTGTAAAGTTCATCTAATAACAATCCAATTTTAACCTGGAGTTTGAACAGTATTCAAAAACACGCAACATACAGTCAGGACCATAAGTATTGATTTTTATCATTTTTGGCTCTGTTGGCCATAACAATAGATTTTTCATGTAGGACAGGGCTGTTAGTTGTAAATTAAAGCTCTAAATTAAAGCTGACGGTCATTGAGAGCACATTTTGATAGTTGAAAATGTCTGATTGGCTTTTGGCCGAGCTAAACACAGGCAACTGGGGGCCAATGCCAACTTAACTCAATCAGAAACTCAGAAACCGTCTGATTGTATTTCTGTTTCCTGTCTGTCAGGTTTCCTGGAAGGAGATACTGGTGCTCCAGGAGCTAAAGGTCAAAAAGGCCTGATGGGTCTTCCTGGGTCCAGAGGGCCAGCAGGACAGAAGGGTAAGTGTACGAGAAGAAGTAGTAATTATGATGTCTCACCCCACGATAACTTGTTATACGTGAAATAAAGTACAATACTGGTCTGGGATAAAAAGTCAGATTCTCAGTTGAAGTTTGCAATAGGATGTTTTTGTGAAATAGGTTTTATTTCACCAAACAATAAAATATTTGCCATGTTGTCATTTTCAAATTTCTTACAACTTATTTAGAAATGGGAGATTTTGTTAATTTGTTTTTTATATGGCCAAAATATGTTAATAAATCTAATAATAATCTGATTGACTGGTGTTTCTAAGGTGAGAAAGGGGAGGTGTGCTCGGTGTGTCCTGTTGTTTCTGGCTCCCCAGGACCTCCAGGTAAACCAGGAGAGCCAGGGGTAAATGGAGTTCCTGGTAAGAGCAAGATTTTTCTTCCAAAATAAAACTCGGGTATTTACCATGAAATTTACACTGACCAGACCAGCGGACAGCAGGATATAATCTACACTCAGATTTAGAAATGGCGAACAGGTAAAACTCACCTGTATGTGATGTCATTCTGTTTCCAGGTGCAGACGGTTTACCAGGACCTAAAGGTCACAGGGGGGTCAAAGGTGTAAGAGGACCACAGGGTCTACAGGTGAGCACATATCAACCTCATATTAAGCCTACTGGAATGTTTTTTTAAAAATTGAGGATTAATGATGAAGAAGGATCATTTTACTCGCACTTTTTAGCCCCCCAAACAGAATGACTGCACATACTGCACATTATGACTTCAGCTGAAAGATTTATAAATATCTAAGTATTGGAGATCCACTCCTTTATCAGAGGATTACTGCAGAATCCTCTGATAGAGCACATTACATTTCAGCTGAAGCAAGAAAAGGAAGTACCATAGAGGGAAAACTGTATGAGCGTCGCAGTCATATTTTGTGTTAAAAAGCAAAAATAATTACCTACCACTTTGATTGATGGGGTCCCTATATAGGTTCTAATTGGCTGATCAATGAGATATTTAATCAGTCTATCTGTGTTTAGGGGCCCTTTGGTATTGCAGGCCTTCCAGGGCCCCCAGGACCTATTGGTGACCCTGGAGTCATGCAGAAGGTGGGGCAGAAGGGGGAAGAAGGGACCCAGGGCAGCCCAGGTCTGTCAGGTGTACCAGGGGCAGATGGACCACAAGGCATCCCAGGGCCGAAAGGTGTTGTGGGACAGAAAGGAAATCCTGTGAGTATCTTAGTCTTGGCCAGATTTGGGGGATGGGGGACTACTGAAAATGCATTTCTGTATGTAACATGCTGCATTGCAGGGTCCACTGGGACCAAAAGGTGACAGGGGCCTGAGGGGGGACACCGGTCCTAGAGGACTAATAGGGCAGAGGGGACCTTCTGGAATTCCTGGTATTGGGGCTCCAGGACCACCAGGACCTTCAGGTGATATTGGAGTCTTGGGACTGCTAGGAAACCCTGGAGTACAAGGTGAGTCTGTCCAGATGAAACTGTCCAGGTGTCATCTAGCCAGGAACTTCAGCCAATCCATGTTGTCTCTGTGTCCTTTCAGGTGAAAAGGGTTCTCCAGGTGAAATCAAAACCTCTCCAGGAGATCCAGGACAGAAAGGAGAAAAAGGTTTATCTGGAAATCCAGGACCTGAAGGTGAGATAGTATTACATCTTTCTACTGTGTGTATCTTTGTGCTTCCTTATTTAGTTTTTTTTTGAGCTAATAAAAAAACATCTGATTTGCCACAGGTCTTGCACTGTGTCATACATTTAAAGATCAGTGTATTTTTCAGTAAAATATGTAAAACATTTAAAATGATGTGGAACATTGTGTGTTTCGGCTTAAATCAACCAAAATCCGATTATGTCTTTTTTCTGTTGGTGACAGGTGTGACAGGACGTCCAGGTGATCCAGGATATGTTGGTCCAAAGGGAGAAAAAGGAGAGAAAGGGTTATCTGTTCAGGGGCCTCCAGGCTTCCCAGGGGTTAAAGGTCAGTTTAGTAAAGAAAACAGTCCAGTACAAGTTTACATAAACTGAAGATAACATATTAAACTAATACACACATTTGTATCTGCATTCAGGGCAGAAAGGCTCTTCAGGAGCTCCAGGTTTGCCAAGTTTTGGTATCAAGGGACGAGCAGGGCCATCAGGCCCCCCAGGGATTCCGGGTCCAAAGGTAACATTAAAGCCCTCAAAGTAAAGAATGTAAAGGTTTAATTTCATGTCAAGTAATATTTCAGTAAGTTATGGACAGAGAAGAGTGTTTTCATATTCATCATTCACCCATTTTCCTCAACTGGCTTTGTTCTGCTGGTCTCTGTGGTCACAGGGGGATGGGAGTATTGGTTTCCCAGGTCAGCAGGGCCAGTTTGGGCTTCAGGGAGAAGATGGCTCTCTGGGCCCCCAAGGAAACCCTGGATCTCAGGGAACAGTTGGAGCTCCAGGATCCCCAGGACAGGAAGGGCCACCAGGATCCAATGGTAGGTAACTTAAAGAACCACTAGTGGTTCAAGACCTAGAACCTGACCTAGTTAGTAAGTGAAGATTCCAAGTCATCCAGGTATTGTCAGTCTTCGATTAGGTAGTTAGAAGCATATTGACTACTGGTTCTATGCACTTATTGGCTAGATTAAATGCCAAAAAGTAAACACAGGAACAAGGTCCTAAATATGGAAAAACCTAGCTGCTATATCCCAGCAGGTAAAATTCAGCCGTCTACAGGCATTATTTATCTCCACGCTCCAGAGTAAGTTTGTAGTTTGGTCATATCCAAATCTGGTTACAATACCACCAATAACAAACCACTGCAGAAAGTATTTGTAGGTGAAGACAGAAAAGTTCCCCTAAAGGGTTGTTGAACTCTGGCCAAATCCATCATAGCAAGACAGAAAACAGCCAAGTTAGTTTGACAACACTGGACAACAAATTTTTGGATACTGAATTGAAGTGAACTGAACTGGAGATTCTCTCAGGTGATAGTGGTCTGGATGGTTTACCTGGTCCTGTTGGTTATGTTGGACTCTGTTTACCTGGAGCTCCTGGACCCCAAGGAGAGCAAGGAATGACGGGTTTCATTGGATTCACAGGTACCAACTATGGAACTATGGGGTATTCCTGAAATGCTAGAGGCCCATGACCTTTGTTTGCAGGATTCAGTAAATTTAACTAAAATTACAATGCGAGATCTGTCTGTTAGTCTGACAGGCATCTTGTCTTGTAGGAGCCCGAGGCCTAAAGGGGTTAGTGGGTGACCCTGGGCTGCCAGGTGTGGGAACGATGGGGCCTCAGGGACCATATGGGGAACCAGGGCTCAAGGGACATCCAGGACTAGTAGGAGAAGCTGGACCAAAGGGTTCAACAGGAAATAATGGGGAACCAGGAAGCCCAGGTGAGGAGATTTGGCCACATATGCTTGTGCTCTGTTAACATTTCTGACATGAAGAAATCTGCTGATAAAATGGAGACACATATTAAACTTTATTACATGTCCACTAAAACTATCATTGTGCCTCGTGCTTTAAAGACATAAAAATGAATAAATACAAAACAAAAATGTGACTGTAGTAAAACCATAAGAAAACAAAATCAAATTTTAACTAAAACTAGTAACTATTTTATCAAAAGGCAAATTGCATTAAACTTTTAGGGTTTATGTTCAAAAGGTTGTGACTGTAAGTCAGTGCAGTGTCCTCACTACTAAAGTAAAGTCATATGTGTGTTTTAGGTACCAGAGGGGACATGGGTCCACCGGGACCTCTTGGGAGTCCAGGGGATGATGGGAAACCTGGACAGACAGGGCAGCCAGGGCCAAAAGGTTTCTGAGTCTGCCAATCAGTGAATCAATCACTCAATCATTCTGTCGGCCAGCCAGCTGTTGCTTTCTGTAAATGTCTCTATGTCTTAGGTCTGTCTGTCTATCCCTTAGGTGAGATGGGTGTAGATGGGGTCAGGGGTTCTACGGGGCCTTCAGGGCCTCAAGGGGAGCAAGGAGAAACTGGACCAAAAGGAATTCAGACAGTTGTGGAGATGTATGGCGATGCTGGAGATCCTGGAGACCTTGGTATTATATTGTTCTCTATTCTGTCCTATGTGATTGTATTAGTACATTACTGGTATTGTGCTCTAAAGGTTACTGATAAAAATTGCACAGTATCTCATGTATTCAGGAAAAATGAAAAAAAGAGATGAGGCCTTAACACAAATCTTTCAGGCGTGCATCTGTGACCTCTCTGTCTGTTGTATGTCCCTCTGCCAGGACCAATAGGTCTTACTGGACCCAAAGGAGAGAAGGGGCTTCCAGGACCTCAGGGCCTTGAAGGCAGAAATGGTATACCTGGAGATGCTGGACCACAAGGTAACACTAACCTGTTCAGAACAGTGTAGGACTCTGAGCTCCACTGTAACTCCAAAAATGACATTGTTTGTATAAATTGTCACTTTTGTAAATGTGTTTGTTTTTCAGGACTTCCTGGAGACCCTGGCAGAGATGGACAAAATGGATGTCCTGGTTCTCCTGGACTCCCGGGTTACCCAGGAGTGATGGGTAAAACAGGTAACAACCTGCAAAAACAAATTCTGTCACTACAAACATTTTACAAAGGCGGATTTCAGAGGATCTGATTAAAAACTGGGTTGGTGTCATAGGGGTCTACTAGTTAAATTGAACTAACATTTTTAAAAACAATTTTAAATGTCTAGAAAAAACAAATCCACAGTCTGGGATGATCTGATCTCTGACCTCCTTGTGTTTTCTGCCAAGGTTGCAAAGGTGAGAAAGGTTTTGCTGGGCCCTGTGGAGAACCTGGTTCACATGGAATACCAGGGATAGATGGACCTAAAGGTGCTAAAGGAGAACCAGGTCCACCAGGACTAGGAGCTAAAGGGTTTAAAGGAGAGAAGGTATCACAAGCTTGACAAGCTTATAAATAACACGATGTACCAACATCCTTTTGTTTGTGTATTTTTATATTGAGCAGATAAATCCCTCTAAAATTAAACTGAACCCAGTCTCAACCCATGTGGTAGAATTCAAATTTGCAGTGAAAACAAAGAATATGAAAAATCATTAAGTGAATAAACTGATAATCAACACAAAATAACAGTCACATACATAAAACCTACAATTATATTATATATTATAATTATTTAAATTTGTGATGGTTTATGACAAGTCTATCAATTCAGTTTGGACACTCTGAGCTGTCTGCAGCTACACAGCAAAATGTGATACATGTGTGTAGTATTGGCCTCTGAAACATTCTCCATTACAAGTACCACTCGAAGTACCACTTTTCCTCAAGTAAAAGTACTGAGCTGATTATCTACATTTTACTTCTCCACTGAGAAAACAATGTACAATAGTGATTATGGCAAATGTTCTGCTCATATACAGCTTTTATCTGAAGCACTTTACAATGTTGCTTCTCATTCACCTGTTCACACACTCACACACCAGCTGCCACGTAAGGTGCTCACCTGACCCACCGGGAGCAACTTGGGGTTTAGTGTCTTACCCAAGGACACTGACACATAGCCAGGAGGAACCAGCAGTCAAACCACAGACCCTGTGTTCAAAGGGTCTGTGGTGTTGAAGGGTCAAAGGTCACTGTTGTAAGGGTTGAGCCAGGTAGTATTAATATTGTGACTGATCAGTGTAGACATCTATAGTACATTTATGATTAGTCAACATTCTGATTAAACTATATATATTTAGGCAGCATGGTGATTAGTGCTGCTGCCACACAGCTAGAAGGTCCCTGGTTTAAATCCCTGGCCAGCTGCAGCCTTTCTTTCCCTGTTTGCATGGGTTTACTACGGGGACTCTGGTTTCTGGTTTGGCTTTTTTTTTACAGCCACGCCAGAAAGAGAAACTGCTATAAATTGATAAAACGCTTTCTTGTCAGTGATGCCTCAATGCTGTAGAGAGCCACGCAGGACATTACAGGAATTACAGGAATCATTTCCTGCCTTTCCCACCCGCTGAGGAGAACAAAAACATGTAGACAGTCAATGAATTTTACTGCAGGTTTGAGAGACACAGCTCCACATCTGCATTAGCTCAGAGATCACACCACCTGACCTGTATCAACACCCTAAACCCAAGACACACAAGGTGCACTTCCTCACCCACATCCTCCTCCAGACACCAACACTTAACCCCCCCCCAACGCACCCTTCCAGACATCCTGGATTCAATTCAATTTTCAATTCAACTTTATTTATATAGCACCAATTGCCAACAAAGTCCTCTCAGGACACTTTGCAGAATAAAGTCAAGATTATAAAGATGATACCCTCAGAACATGCAAAGAGGAGATGAGCTGACTCCACAGACCCAGATAAAGTCAGCCCATTCTTTCTGAAAACCTGTGCTTATCACTTTAGCTGTGTGAAATCCCCTCAACCTTCAAACATTCAATCATAATTTCAGTCCCTGAGAAAGCTTCTACCACAGGATTTATCCAGTTAAACTGCAATTGTGACTATTAAATATTTATTTTCTATCTTTTACTGATGATCCACTGGTGTTTTTTCTGACAAAATAAAAGTACAGGTACAGTTATACTTAGTTGCAGAGAAGACATTTAATTCTTTTGGTAATATTCATGGTAGGTCACATAATAAATTATTTTAATTTGCATTTACAAGTAATATTATTTCTGTATACAGATGACATTCTGCTTATGTTATCATTGTTCCTCAGTCTTGTCCACATCTTTCCAGACAAATACATAATTTCTTAAATTAAGTTTGCATCAATTAAGTATTTTAGTTGGCCACAATCAATAAAAGAAAGCATCTTTTTTTAAAAAAAGCATCTTTTTATTTATCAAATAATGACTCCTTCCTCAAATTCACCCCCCCAAATAAATGTGTTACTACTCTTTCTCCTCTTACTACTCTTCACCACTCAGTAACATGCTATTCTTAACCAAGTATCAATAATAACCTCTAATGGGAAATGTTATATTTTAAACCTGACACAAAGGCTTGGTGACCTTAAAATTAATCAATTAATATTAAGGGCAAAAATGTATTAATGTTTCCATTTTGTCTCATCTGTCTTTGTTTTTGAATCTTGCTGACTTGTTATGTTTAACTGAACATATTTCACATAGTTATGTATCTCTAAACTGTGTTTCTATAACATCTGTTGTCTCCTGAAAGATGAATTTTCTTTGAAACTACGTTCAAGTGTCTTCTCTTGGTCCTTGCTCTTCTCAGGGGAATCCTGGGTGTCCAGGATCTCCAGGTACAAAGGGAACACCAGGACATCCTGGAAACTTTGGTCCTCCAGGATACATTGGCCCCTGTGGCCCTAAGGGACTCTCTGGACCCCCAGGATGCAGAGGTGTAATTTTATATTGTTTATACTTATTATATTTATATTTATAGAATTTCTACATATTAAATTTTCAGCTTAAAGGAAAAATATTGTGTTTTTCTGCTTTCTACAGTCTCCATAAACGTTTCCATACAGAACACAACTACACTGTAATAAATGAGGAACTTACAGCCTTCGTTCCATCTAATAAATGCACTTTAAAGTTCACCTGAGACTCATATTAAACTTCAGCGTTCACATTGTGCTACATCAATATTAAACCTGTCAAAACAAAAAATAAATATCACTCATTTCTGTTCTCCTTAGCTGTGTTTACTCATGGTTACAGAGTGCGTCATAAATTATGTAGAAATGAAGAAAGAATGATAGTCGTTCATGTGATTTCAATATAGTGTGTTATGTGTCCCACAGCTGTTTTGTATATAGTGCCAACAAAGACCAAATAGCACATTTCAGTACAAGAAATTAGAAACAAGATCAACTGAAAATGTCTTGAAAAACAGATTTTAGATAATTCGATAGAATTTCAATTCAACTTTATTTATATAGCGCCAATTCACCACAAAGTCATCTCAGGGCACTTTACAGAATAAAGTGAAGATTATAAAGATGTATAGAGAGAACCCATCAATTCCCCCTTGAGCAAGCCATAGGCAACAGTGGAGAGGAAAAACTCCCTTTAACGGAAGAAACCTCCAGCAGAACCAGGCTCAGGGTGGACGGCCATCTGCCTCGACCGGTTGGGGTGAGTGGAAAGGGGAGAGAGAAAAGAACAGAGCAACAAAAAGCAAAAACAAAACATCGGGCAGGTTGGTAGGACCAGTAGCTGCACGTTGGAAGACACACAGCTTCAAAGCCGAGGACACCTGCAGAAAGGGACAGAGAGAGGGGGACAGAGAAGGACAAAGACAACTACGGGAGAAAACACAGAGTTAATGTCATACAGTGGTGACAATTGCGGGATGAGAGGAGAGGAGAGATGGTCAAGAGGAGGAAAGGAGCTCAGTGCATTGGGGGGTGGGTCCCCCAGCAGTCTAAGCCTATAGCAGCATAACTATAACTAACTATATGCTTTATTAAAGAGGAAGGTTTTAAGCTTAGACTTAAAAGTAGAGAGGGTGTCTGCTTCCCGAATCTGAACTGGGAGCTGGTTCCACAAGAGAGGAGCTTGATAGCTAAAGGCTCTACCTATGGAGGTCCATAGGACCACTAGCTTCTCTCTATGGAGAGAAGCTAGTGAGGGTGAAATATGATCTCTCTTGCTAGTTCCAGTCAGCACTCTTGCTGCAGCATTTTGGATTAATTGCAGGTTCTTTAGGGAGTTACTGGGGCATCCTGTAAGTAGGGAATTACATTAGTCCCACCTAGAGGTAACAAATGCATGGACCAGTTTTTTGGCATCACTTTGAGACAGGATGCTTCTAATTTTGGCAATGTTCCGTAGGTGGAAGAATTGTGTTCTAGAGATTTGTTTTATATGTGAGGTAAAGGACAAATCCTGGTCAAAAATAACGCCAAGGTTCCTTGCAGTAGTACTGGAGGCCAGACTTATGCCATCTACAGTAACGATATGGTTGGACATCATATCTTTTAGAAGTAAAAAATTGTGGGACATTCAGGCCTTTATGTCTTGTAGGCTTGAAGCTTTATTAACTGATTATTTTCATCTGGTTCCATAGATAAATATTGCTGGGTATCATCAGCATAGCAGTGGAAATTTATGGAGTGTTTTCTAATAATGTTGCCTAAAGGAGACATATATAAAGTAAAAAGTATTGGTCCTAACACAGGGCCTTGTGGAACTCCATAGCTAACCTTTGTGTGCATGGAGGATTCATCATTAACATGAAGAAAATGAAATCTATCAGATAAGATTTAAACCAACCTAGTGCAGTTCCTTTAATCCCAATTTCATGTTCCAGTCTCTGTAATAAAATGTTATGATCAATGGTATCAAATGCAGCACTAAGATCTAACAGAACAAGTATAGAGATGAGTCCATTATCTGAGGCCATGAGAAGATTGTTGGTGACTTTTACCAGTGCTGTTTTTGTACTATGATGAACTCTAAATCCTGACTGAAAGTCTTCATACAAATTATTCCTATGAAGGTGATCACATAATTGTTTTGCAACTACTTTTTCAATTATTTTAGAAATAAAGGGAAGATTAAATATTGGTCTGTAATTGGCTAAAACACCTGGGTCAGACAATCTTGATCATATTGCTCCATCTCCTACATGCTAAACAAAAACCTCTGCATACTTGTTTGTCTGTCTTCATCAGGTCCTCCTGGAGTTCTTGGTGAAAAAGGTTTAGATGGTGCTCCAGGGGCAAGTGGTCCTTCAGGACCCACTGGCCTTACAGGTAGACAAACCAGTGTCGCACTGTTTTTATTGTCAGCAGGTAGCAGAACTGCTCACCCAACAGTACTTCAAATGACTTTCATGTGGAAATCAGTGACAGGCTGATATCTGTTCTCTTAGTGGGTTCCTAATATCTTTTAGGCAATAAGGGGGCTCCTGGAGACCCTGGTCCAGTTGGTCCAAGAGGAAACCAGGGAGCAGATGGGATACCAGGACCTCCTGGGGAGAAAGGAGCGATGGGAGGTATGAGACCGGATAGGATGAAAATGAATGTGATTGAGCAGTCAGTACCTGTAGTCTGTGCCTTTTGTTCTGATGACCACTTTATTTTTCCAAGCACCTGGAATTGGACCCCGGGGCTCTGATGGGGACAAAGGTCCACCTGGTGAGTCCTCAGGTGTTATAATGAATTAAGTTATTGGTTGAAACTAAAGAAAAAGACATGCTCTCTGTCTACTGTGCTACCCTAAGGGTGTCCTGGGGAGAAAGGTCCTGCTGGTTCTTGTGGCCCTCCTGGTCCCTGTGGTCTTGCAGGAGACCCAGGTTTCCCTGGTCCTCCAGGACCTCCTGGTTCTCCTGGTTGTCCTGGCAGGGAAGGAGTCTGCATTGAAGGAGAGAAAGGAGAAAGGGGACTTCCGGGAGAACAAGGACCAAACGGTAATGAGACACATTGAGTTTATAGATGAGTTCAGAAACGGTGTTTCAGTAGCTCATCTGGGTTTACTGTATGCCTATAATATGTGATTATGACTGTATAACTATAATACATCTGTTTGGCCCGAAAGAGTAATGCTGAAGTTTATTTCATTTATTTTCCATGAAAGGGTTTCTAGGAGACATATTACTTATCTGATTCAAGGGACTGAGAACAGAGGTTGGGTTTGGCTTGAGTTAAATATTAAAGTTTGTGATATTGTGCTATCAATGTTAATCGACTGTACAATGCAACCGCAAGGGGAAACAAGCCCGTTTCTTCTTGTGCCAGTCCCAAGTCTGGATAAATGCAGAGGGTTGTGTAGGGCAAAAATTCCAATCATGACTTTCACACTGAAAATGACTTCCATACCGGATCGGTCGGGGCCTGGGTTAACAACGACCGCCACCGGTGCTGTTGACGTACAGGGTACCGGTGGAAATTGGACTACTGTTGGTCAAAGAAGGAGAGGAGGAAGGTGTGTAGGGAGAGAGAGAAGAGGAAAGATAAGAATATAGAACTGACAGTAGGGAGTTTGAATGTTGCGACTATGACAGGAAAGGATAGAGGGTTGGTTGACATGATGCAGAGAAGGAAGGTGGACATACTGTGTGTCCAGGAGACCAGGTGGAAAGGTAGCAAGGCTAGAAGCTTAGGAGCAGGGTTCAAGTTGTTCTACCATGGGTCACATAGGAAGAAAAATGAAATAGGAGTTATCCTAAAAGAGGAGTTTTTGAGGAATTTTCTAGATGTGAAAATAGTATCAGACAGGTTGATGAGTCTGAAGCTGGAAATTGAAGGCGTGATGTTCAGTGTTGTTAGTGGTTATGAACCACAGGATGTGAGTTAGAAGAGAAGGAGAAATTCTGGAGTGAGTTGGATAAAGTGATTCAGAGCATCCCCAGAGGTGAGAGAGTGGTGATTGGTGCAGATTTCAATGTACATGTAGGTGAAGGGAACAGAGGTGATGAGAATGTGATGGGCAGGTTTGGTCTTCAGGACAGAAACACAGAAGGACAGATGGTGGTAGACTTTGCAAAGAGGATGGAAAAGGCTGTAGTGAACACCTTCTTCCAGAAGAAGCAGAAACATAGGCTAACGTACAAGAGTGGAGGTAGAAACATTCAGGTGGACGAAATCTTATGTAGACATAATCTGAAACAGATCAGTGACTGCAAAGTATTGGTAGGGGAGAGTGTAGCCAGACAACCCAGGATGATGGTGGTTCTCTCTACAAATCTTTATAATCTTACCCCCCTAAGGATCAGATGTGGAGGAAATCACAGCTGTTACTGTATCAGGAGATGAACAGGCAGTTTCAGAAAAGGGGCCGCTGAGCTATCGTGACTATCAAGCGAATCAAATTTTTATAGAACTTTTATATATATTTATATATATATATATATATATATATATATATATATATATATATATATATATATATATATATATATATATATATATATATATATATATATATATATATATATATATATATATATATATATATATATATATATATATATATATATATATATATATATATATATATAGCACTTTAGGATACTTTTAAGTACTAAGAATGAAATTAATGTTATTACCTTTGCTGGTATCCTGTGTGTTCCCGGTCTTTTAATATCATCCTTGTGACCAAGTCTTTTTCATATCTAAGGTTTAGTTAACTTGGTTGGGACCAGGAAAACACTTCCATTGTTGTCTTTAAAAATCACATAAATCAGATAAACATAAACCAGTGTCATCTGCATATAAAGGCAGTCTGCTCAGAACAGAAGCTAAAAGAACTGCAGAAATGTAACAAATGAGAGAGCAGCAATGAGAAACTAGTTATGTCTCTCTCTCTCTCCTCTATAGGTCCTCCAGGCTGCCGTGGTCCTCCTGGTGCCCCGGGCCCTGGTTATAAAGGAGATATCGGGTTTAAAGGATTAAAAGGTGTCCCAGGATCACCTGGTTGCCCTGGTGACCCTGGCCTACAAGGGAATCCTGTAAGTGCATCCCATAGGTAAAATATCAACTCAAAATTCAGATGGCACTTATGTAATTACATCCAGTAAATCTCTCAGATTTACAGGAAAAGAAAGCTGAGCTGAGCTGAAAACTAAGTGTGTGTGCGTATGTGTTTTTAACAAAATTGTTACTGTCAACAGGGTGAAGATGGCCAACCAGGCCCACCTGGACAGAAAGGCCTGTTTGGAGAAACTGGTATCACAGGACCTGTTGGTAAGAAGTCCCGTACAGGAACCTTTGTAAAGTTTCAATTAGAACAAAAATTAACATATGGAAGAATGTCTTGGTTTTACAGTGTAAATCTAATCTAAATCTAAATTTTAGTTAAGTTAAACTGAGGCTTCATGTTTTTGTTGGACATTGCAAAACAGAGCTGTTGTGGACTTTGTTTCAGGTTTGAAAGGTGAGGATGGACCACCAGGTAATGCAGGCTTACAGGGGTCTCCAGGACCATTTGGGCTAAAAGGTAAACAATGATATCACAACAGCCAGACACCCGAGTGCTGCACTGACACAGTACTACACAATACTAAAGGTGGAATTAGTTATGCATTAAATACATTAAATATTATGTTAAATGATAATAGTAAATGTTCTGCACTTATATAGCACTTTTCTACCTATTGGCACTCAAAGCGCTTTAGACTGCTTCTTATTCACCTATTCACACTCACAATCACAAACCTGTGCCTCGGGTGATCGTACTGCCCTGTATGGACAGAAGCTCTGTAAGTTGCCCTGAATACTGCCCCCTACAGGAGAAAGGGGGAAGGACATAGAAAGGACAACGGTCACGGTGCCTGGAGATGATGGCTGTGTTGGAGAGACAGGACCTCCAGGACAAAAGGGTTACCCAGGGGGCCATGGGAAACAAGGAAGTGCAGGTAAGTGTTGATTAAGTAGATTAACTTTATTGTCATTGTGCAGAGAACAAACCAATACAATGAAGTTAGGATCTAAGGTGAAGTGCAAACAATAATATTAACATGTAAATATCCAGAAAGCTTCAAGCTTTAGGTTCCAGAAGTGTTATGGCAGTTTTAGATACAACCGACATTGGGTAAATGACATAAACAAAGTTTTAGAATAAAATTAAGCACATTTTTAGTTAGAAGCAACTTAAATGTAGTTTTAGATGCAGTATAAATAAAGGTTGATATACAAACAGTGTTTATCAATTTTCAGATACAAAGTAAATGCAGTTTCACAGGCAGTGCTGTCTAATGTGACTGCAGGTCTTAAAGGCTCCAAAGGGCAGGCTGGTGCAAGGGGACCAAGTGGACCTCCTGGATTAAAAGGGGATCAAGGAGATTCAGGATTCCCGGGAGCAAAAGGTTTGAAATCTGATCTTTTGGCAATTTTAAAAAGAACCACACAACAACCACTGGGGTTATTTGTGGCTGAGCATGTTTCTTTTGTAAGTAAAGGCTGAAAATCCATCACAGGTTTTACACTCAAAGGTTTACTGTCCTCCTGCTGAGAACTGACCACAAGCATTTTATTAAAAACCGACTCTGTGGTGACAGGTGCTGCAGGCTTACGTGGTCCGGTTGGTGCTAAAGGAGTTAAAGGTTTGCCAGGTCCCTGCTGGGTTCCACCAGAGAACAACGGCTTCCTGTTCACCAAGCACAGCCAAAATCTCTCTGTCCCAGAATGTCCTGCAGGATCCATAAAGATGTACAGCGGTTACTCACTGCTGTTCATAAACGGAAACAACCGAGGTCATGGACAAGACCTGGGTAAATGTTACTTTTTGCATCTTACTCCGCTGATCTGACATTAGTCATCAATTAGCTTGTTAAGAAAATCGATATAAATATTTAACATTCCAACAGTTCATAATTTGGCCCTCTCATGATGTAAAAGTAGCATAATGCTTTCAAAACTTTACATCAAAAATATTAATAGTCCATATAGTTAATAATATTACTATTACACGTATATATAGATACATTTTTAAAGAATAGTGAGTGCTTTAGCTTTCATACTTAAATATTTTTTCATATTTGAGTAAACTCCTCACTGTAGGACATTATAAACAGAGCAGCAGGATTGAGATGAGTTGGACTCTGAAAATCACCTTTTTTCTTTCTCTCTCTCTTTAGGTACATTGGGTAGCTGTCTGCCTCGTTTTACCACCATGCCCTTCCTGTTCTGTAACACTGACAGCACCTGCCGCTATGCCTCGCGCAACGACTACTCCTATTGGCTGTCCACTGACGAGCCGCTGCCCGGCACCATCCCATTCATCTCCGGGGACACACTGAAGAATTACATCAGCCGGTAACACGCACACAACTGCCTGTCTTTCTGTAACTGTGAGGACACCCATGCGTTGAAGCGAGTCAAATAAAACCCTAGAAAAGCTTCTGGGGTTGGCAGCTCATAATCGGAAGTAATGTTCATATAATCACGACATAATGACTGTGTGGGAAATGTGCAGAACTAGAGTGGAATGGTGAAGAAATGAGTAATTAAGTAATAGTTACTGATTTGTGCTGCATAGTTGCAGGTTCAGCATCAACTTATGAAGAAAAGGTTGGTAATATTTCAGAACTTAGGAAGTGATCATTACCTATTTATTGATTAATATAGCGTATTCTTATCTACTAAATACACTAGTCCTTAGATTAAACTTAATCAGAACAAGTCATTATCAGTTTATTAATCGTCAGTTTGTTCGTTAGTAAGTTCTCACATTGTAAAGTATTAGAAGTTTCTACTAAAACAAAACACTTGTGTGTTACCAAGTGTTTCTTGCGCTGCAGGTGCTCTGTATGTGAGGCCAGAGCCAACGTGATCGCCGTCCACAGTCAGACCAGTTCCATTCCTGACTGTCCCTCAGGGTGGGACTCCCTCTGGGTCGGGTATTCCTTTGTAATGGTGAGACAATATTGTCCGGCCACTTTGAGTCAGAAACCTCAGAAAAACTTTTTGACATAAAAATGTCAGTGGTAACATTTGACACTAGTTTAGTCAGTTAAGGTACATTATCATCCAAGTGGTGACCAGTCTTAATTATCAACAGAACTACTAGAGTTAAAAACCTAAAGATGTGTCCAAATGCTGAATAAAGACACATCTTTTTGTTCTTGGTCTCCAGGAAACTGGAGTGGGAGCAGAGGGCTCAGGTCAGCCTCTGGCCTCTCCTGGATCTTGTCTGGAAAACTTCAGGAAGATTCCTTTCATCGAGTGTCATGATAGAGGAAGCTGTAACTACTACACAGACTCGTACAGCTACTGGCTGGCAGCACTCAACGCCTTCGACATGTTCAGGTACAGCTTCACCTTCAGTGGTAGGTTCAAGCACTCAGCACGGCGCGGTGCTCAGAGACATGTTCAGGTACATTACACTTGCATCACCTCCACCACTGTGTTCAGGTGCAGATGTTATTTAAAGCATAACTACAAAAACACACAGCAGTAACCTGTATAGATCAACCTTCATCCTCTGCAATGTGTTCAGATAATTGAAGCATTCAGGCTACATTAAACCTTTGTTCTTTGACTTGTGAGATTTAATCCAGCTGCAGTCCCGTTGGACACCTGCAGAGGGCAGTGTCCTCTTTTTAACCAGCAGTTTAGGAGGCGTTTGATCCCTTATAAGTACCTCTTGTGTTCTGCTCTGTGTTTAACTAGACCCAGTCACATTCCATTTTCACTGATTAATGACTTGAAACCTAATTCAGTCACTCTGGTTTTGTCCTCTAATAACGTGTCTGTTTGTCTCATCCTGCAGTAAACCAAAGCCTCAGACTGACACAAGAGATTTTCCAGGAAGCCTCATCAGCCGCTGTCAAGTCTGTATGAAGACGGTGTAAAGAGCAACGCTACTACTGTAAATACTACTGCTTTTAACAGTGCTAATATTACTACTATTACTATCCTGTTTACTCACGTATGCTGTGAGTCAATGTTTGTGCCAAAGCCGGAGACACTAAATATACTGTGAATGTAGCTACACAGTGGACAATAGGAACATGAACAGATGTCCTCCTGCAGGAGACACATTGTCTCAGATGCTTCACAATTCTGTGGAACCCGATTTTACTTTAGTCCCACAGTGTAGCTGTAGCTTCTCCCTAAAGCACCTGTATGAACAGGTCAGTCACCTTATTATTCACCTGTTGCTAGTATTTTGTTTTAAGACACTTTCAGGACTAGTGTTCATGTTAGCACATACTGTTAGCACTACTGCAAACACATATACTGATACTGCAACAGGCTGTACTTAGTTTAAATAAAAGACTCTACATTCAAATTATTGCACTGAGAAATCACTGGCTGTCCTCAAAAATTCAAAGTAAAAGTACATATTCAGAGATGGGCAGTACAGTAGTACTTTGAGAAACATTGGATTCACTCACAGTATCTACTGCAGCACTGTACTTACAGTAGTACTACTAGTAGTAGCATTAATGTAAATAGTAACAGTTGTCCTGCTTCTGCCTGTATTTCGTTTGAGTAAAAATACTTGATTCTCTCCTCCTTCTACTGATAATAACAAGTGTACAACTACATGCAGAACCGCCAACATTACTGCGAATTACTGTATAATTTCAGTATTTTTAGATTCAACCAAGTTGTGAACATAAAATAAAACATGTGCACAAGTACTACTACTATTACTACTGTATAAGTATATGTTTAAGTATGTGTACACGTAGACACTGCAGCCCGTGTTACTACTGCTAATACAGTATTATTACTACTAATTACCGTTACTGCTTCTCTCGTGATTTTTTTTCTTTGCACTACTCTAAGCTGTGGTACTACTAATACCACTGTTGTATTACTTACACTTGATATTTCAGTATTTAACACAACAAAGTCAGCCAGTGGCTTGCAGTACAACCACTGCTACTGTAGTGCTGCTACAGTAGCCACTTCTAGCACCAGTACTTTTACTGTAACAAGAGATGCAGTACCTCCTTCTGCCAGATGAGGGAGAGACACCATAGAAGAAGATTTCGTGCATCTGCACTTCTTCTAACAGTCCCCAACACTATTTGGACAAATAGAACATGAACAACTGACGCATTTTTAATGTTAGACTTTAGATGTACATATTGTTCTTCTGTTGAAACGTGATGATTAACCTTTGATTTGTTGATACGAGTCTGTTGAGTTGAATTAAACATTTGTTTTGCAGAAGTCGAATAAGTGTCTGTTGTTCCTAGTTCAACACGATCATTACCAACATTTAAATCTGACAGGAACACAGGGGGTTCTAACAGCAGCTCAGCTGGTAGAGTGGCCGTCCACCAACCATAGGGTTGGAGGGTCGCTCTCCCTGACAACATGTCGAAGTGTCCCTGGGCAGGACAGTGAACCCCATACTGCCATCCCCCACTGTGTAGATCGTGGAGTGTTGTGATCCAATGTGGTGACCCTGAACTGACGGGATAAGT
Organism: Channa argus; assembly: GCF_033026475.1. Lineage (NCBI taxonomy): Eukaryota > Metazoa > Chordata > Actinopteri > Anabantiformes > Channidae > Channa > Channa argus. Next base: position 28,670,223 of record NC_090202.1, read on the forward strand.
TGAAAAGAAAAAAATCTGACAGTTCAGGTTCCACATTATCTTTAAGTTTTATTTTCTGATCCATACACCATAAAAGAAACATTCTATAAGAATTAAAAAAATAGAAAATATAATTTAAAACCAAACATTAACATGGAAAAATCTGAATCAGAAACTGGAGAAACTCAAAGTTTAAAGTGAAATCACTGAACCTAAAACTTTAAGAATTTTTTACAGTGCAGTGTCTCAATCTTTACTTTGTCATTTCAAACAAGGATACTTCATGGTAACGGCCCATTTTTACTCAGTTACAGTAACTTAAAGTCTGTAAATTTTAAAGCATTTCGTTGAACAAGTAGTGGATTTGTTGGCTCATGGAAACTGGTAGAAGTGTCACTTACTGATCCTGCTCATATCTTTGAGTTTTTAATTTCCCCCTGTGATCATCATCATCATCATCTGAACAGACTCAGTTTGTTGTACGTCAGTCTGTAGCAGTTTTCTCACACTGAGGACTTCTACATGTACTCGTCTGCTCAAATGTTTTCTTCCAATGGAAACATCCAGCAGTTTTCCAACAAATTTTCCTTTTTTAAATTGACGATCTTAAATGACCAAAGACAACGTGCCACTGGAACCCAGCACAGATGTTTGCTGACATGACTTTCAGTTTGTCGCACGTTAATTACCAACAACAGAGGTCATTTACAACATTACCAATGTCCACACTGTGTCTCTCATTAGTCCCATGGCATCAAATCAGATTTTCTCTCAAACCACCTTCATGAAGATTTTAACTTCCTTTGGATTTCAAATGTCATTTCACATTAACTCGATCACAACTTCATAAACCACCAACTTTAGGTCGGTTTCAGTGTAAATAAAAGTGCCTGATTTAACACTGCTGCAGTCTGTCTGAAAACAACAGACTCTATGACCTGAGGCCAAAAACTGATTTTCCAGGGGGTTTTCATTGGAAGTCTCTGTGTTTTCAGACATTTCTAAAGATAAAATAAGCCTGTGTTCAAACACATCGAGGTGAAATTAGTTACAATTTGTGCAATATTTCCTCTATGTGTTTCCAATTTTGGAGGCTCTGCGGGCACAAGAATGCCAATGAAAAAATAGAAACATTTCTGAACAAAACTATTCAAACAAGGAAGAACATGTTACGATAGAAGATTTGTGTATTTTGGCACTAAGACATTTTAACATTTAAAAGTAAAAGATTCATCTCAAGAAACAGGTTGAAGTGTGAAAGTTCACCTTCTGCTCCTTTGTTTGCTTTTTATTTTAATTTTTATTTATTTATTTGTTCTGTACCGACCCACTGACACATAAGTACGAGGACACTATCTCAACTCATTGTCCCACATTTTAGCCATTGTTATAAATGTACCCACACCTCTTTACCTATGATATCTAGAAGTCTGAGTGAAAACTCAATAAATAAAAAGTTTAAAAAAAAAACTGCTGGTACTGACTCAGTTTGACTAATGTATCAGGCTGGAGCCTGATGTGTCGTTCCCATGTGAAGCAGAGAACCCAGAGAAACCTTTAATGCACCAAGTGTTATAAATATAAATCCTAAATCCATTTGGTCAAATCTATGGCATTATGTTGGGTGCTTTAAATTTCAGTGACAGTACTTCAATTCGAATGCAGGACTTTGTTTTCACCTCAGTATTTCTCCGCTGTGCTACTGCTTCTCTTACCCAAACATTTGAATAGTACTTCTTCCTTCTTCTGGAGATGAAGTATCTGCACAATGTAAATGTTAAATGCGATCATGTTCTGCATCAGGCATCAATCATGTCCCCAGAGTCCTTTGAGACGTTGCTGTCATTGGGGTTCCCTGATGTCATTCCCACTCTGTCACTCAGCAGCAGAACATTTTAAACCCAAGTGTTTTTCTGCACAATGAAGTCGTGTTTGTTCTGACTAAATGTTGAGTGGGCGACTCTCTGCTGCTGCGTCTTTGTTTAATGGAGATATCAGCGAGTGCTAATGAAGTCTGCTAATCCTCTTACCGCTCCGTTAATTCTGCTGCTCTTCAGCCCCGCATTCTGCCGTTGTGTTTGTCGGAGACGAGCACAACGGCTGCTGATACTTTTATTGTTTTACTGCTCAGACTCCATTTAGAGTCAATAAGGACTAATGGACGTTTGTTTAATGTCAGCGTACCTTCATCACCATGCAGAATGCCACCTGCCAATCAAGCATGGTGCATCATGTGACCTGCAGGAGGAGGGGAGTCAGGCTTCAAAAGAGCAGCACCAGAGCACAAGCCCAGAACCAGAACCAGCTGAGGATACCTGACCAACAGACAGTAGGAACTTCCTCTTCTTTGTTTCTTCTCTGGCTTTGTTTCTAAAGTTTGCTTCATGTTCTTCTTCTGCACCTCATTTTTTCGGCAGGTATGCAGTGTGCACGTTGTCCAACCATCTTGGTCCTTGTGGCCATTGTTCTGTGCAGCCCAGGTGTTTCCTCTCAGCCAGACAGAGACCAAGAGCAGTACCAGAACCAGGACCTGGACCTGGAGCTGCGTCACAACCGGCTGCTGCAAAGAGCTCGTAGCGCAGGGCTCCTGTCGCAGGTGAGAGATTCAAAGACCAAATGAATAAGTGTCCTTATTTTTGGTTTAGTTTAGTTTTGGTTTTACTGGGTTTATGTGACCCTCTGCAGTTATTGTTAAATCTTTATGAAAGGATGGGCAACTGCTCTCAGCCACGATTTTGTAGTATTACAACATTTCAAACTATTTCTGTAAACTAACTTGGACAAACTGTAGAAAAGTGTGTTTCAGACTTTTTCAGAAGTATTTTCAAACTCTATGTTTGTGTTTCAGCAGATAGTAAAATGGTTGGTTTGGTAAATGTGCAGCTGATTATATTCTTTGATAAAGAGCAGCACAAAGCAGCTTCACTAAATTAGAATGGAGAAAATTAAATGGAGCTGTGCCAAAGCTGGAATTACTTTTTAACAGGATCATAACGTTCATCAGCATTTTAACAAGTACTTCAACATGGTTGAAGCTTTTACCAGAGTCCTTTTTTTTTTCTTTCTAAACTGATCTAAACTAATGTTTGCTGCAAAAGTGAATCTGCTGAACTGACAGAAATGTAACCTGACACAAAATTCAGCAGGTTTAGAGGTTCAGTCTGAGAGGACCCAGGATGGAACCCTGAGGCACTCCTTCACCAAATATTTCTGATTATTGTCTCGCTTAGAGCAGCGCCCACACGTTATGTTCTGTTCTCCATGTTATTCCTGCCCCTTAGATTGAAGTTCTAAATGTGACTGTTTCTGCCACATTTTACTTCTGTTGATAATTTACCCTGCTAAAGTCAATTTAATTTTAAAAAAATCTACTCCAAAGCACACTATCTACTCTGTTCTAACAGATCCAGATTGCTGTAAACTGGAATGTTTATGGTTCTGAATTGGTTCTGAACCCGTCCTAATCTCTGTTTGGTTCTGTTGCCTATGTTTTTCTTCAGGAGTGGAATAAACGTGCAGTGGAGGACCTGTTGGCTCAGATGTCTTTGCCCGAGGCAGATGGCCAGCGAGAAGGTGAGATTGTTTCCATGGCAACAGGTGGGAGGATGAACCTGGAGCGGTCTGTCGACCCCCCTAACAGCCTGCCCCCCCGTGAACGTAAAGCCGGCTGCAAGAACTTCTACTGGAAAGGCTTCACTTCCTGTTAGAACCCCTCCCAGGTACCTGACTACCTGTTTAAGCCCCACCCATGTAACATGTGTTCTGTGTCTTACATGTCCACCTGTTTTACAGCAGACCAACCGATCATTGTCCAGATCACCTGGCCTTCACCTGTACGACTGGAAGGGCCAATCAGCAGCTGTCAGGCTGTAGTGAACCTGAATAATTCATGTAATTACCAATTAAAGAGAGAAATTAGTGAAGTCTGTGGCTCCGCCTCCATCTGTTGACAAAAGCATAAGAAAACACAAGTTTTCTGATTTGAAGTTCTGATCCCTTATTACCTTTATATGATATATATATACATTATGTCCAGGACTTTGGCACTTGTTCACATGCTGGACAGCCTCCAGCAGGGATGCATGCATGACTGGGAACAGTGGGGGCAATCAGTGTGTGTGTGTGTGTGTGTGTGTGTGTGTGTGTGGAAACAGCAGCAGGTTTTAGTGTTTGGACAGAGAGAGGGTCTAATGAAGCTTTAATGGAAAACAGAGAGAGAGCAAATGTTGACTGAACACATTAAACACTGCTCAGTGTGAGTGTGTGTGTGTGTTAGAAAAATATTCTAAAAGTGTCAGATCATTCAGATCAATGGTCACAAACTTTCATTCCACTCAGTTTTCATTTCTAAACACAAGCTGAGATGTAGCTATGCATCATATTCTGGGGGGCTCAGAGTTCAGATGAGACTGAGTGCAGCCAAACCTGCAACCTTCTGAGCAGTGAAGCGACCTGAAACTGCGCTGATGGCTTCGTTTTCAGCACAGTTTCGCTATGAATCAGTACAGTAAACTCTGCTCTTATGTTTCATCATGAATATGAGCCATTTGGGTCAGAGAGATCTGAGGCACAGCTGGGTCCAGAGTCGCCCAAACAGATCACTCTGCCTCCCTGCACACCTCTGCTTCACAGGAGACATTCGCTCACTCACAGATCCAGACCCACACTACAGGTGTGCACATGTGTGTATTCACAGGGGACAGAGACGTGGACTGTCTTTGCACTCTGGACAGTAACAACAACAGGAAGAAGCTTGTTGTTTGTTGTTGTGTTTGACTGAAATATGTGAAGAATAAAACAGTTTATGTAACTGCTTCATTTGAACAGTGTTAACTATCAGTTTACTTCATGGACACATGTGCAGTCGGTGAACGAGGACTGCAGACATTCTGTGTGGACACAGGGACATAATGAAATATATATATAAAGTTCAAGTGAAATTCAAACCTACATTATCCTGTTTGTCCTCCAGAGGACGTCCTCTTCGATTATTTTCTCATGCTTGTTTATTTTGACCATCCTGTGTGTGTGTGTGTGTGCAGGCTGATTTATGCACATATGAAACATGTTTTTGTATTTTTGTTGGGTAAAAACTTGCCTCACACAGTACAGTGGAACCAGGCTAGTGAAGAGCAGGTAAACCCTTCGCACCCGTCTCATGTGACTCTCGATGGAATCGGTTGGACGTCATACAGAGGTTGTACTGGTTTCAGTGGGCAGCCTTTCTGAACTGTGTGTGAGGTGTTTGATGAACACAGCTCCAGGACAACCAGCCTAGAATTATCATCTTTAAATCAGTCTCACAGACGCTGCGACGTGACGCTGACAACATTTCCCTCCAGCTGAGATGCAGTCGTCCTCAGCCTGATCCTGTCCTCTGATAATGAGCCTCTAAATATGTGTGAAACGCTCCTTTAATGGGTTCAGAGGTCAAGTCGAGAGCAGGCAGCGGGAGGTTCTGCGTCACATCGAAACCCAGCCGAGGACCCAACCAATAAAACACCTCACTGTGGGCTGGCCAATCAGGCGCCCGGCTGGAGGTGAATGGATCTGTCAGTCTTGACTAATCAATGAGACACAGCGGGCGGGTGTCCGTCAAACACACACACACACAACCTGATTCACCTCATTCACAAGATCAGCAGGTCAGTACACGCCATGTTACCCCCCCACACCTGCTGATAAACAGCAGGATTCTGAGAAAACTGTTTAGATAGAGGCAGAGAGAAAATGTCTTCCTGACAGGAAGTTAAAGAGTCCACAACATTTCAAGGAGAAGAGGAGAGGTTTTGGTTTTTCTGAGTCCTGTTATTGGACATTACAAAAAACAAATCATTGCTTTAGTAAAAAAAAGAATACTAAAATAGTAAAAATTAAAATAATCAGTTAAACAAAAAACAAAATAACAATAATTACTTTCCTCCACCACAGTGCTTAAAAAATCCCCCACTGTCCATCTCTGAGTAAAGGCCTTTATTTGGTCTCATCATCCGTGTATTCCACTCATAGTGTAGCTTTAAGCAGCTTCTCCAAACTGACATCAGCTCCACACTGCAGATACCCTGGTTTCTGCATGTCAGCCAGATGAAACTCGACAGAAAGTTCACAAAAGTAGGTGAATTCTTTTTCATTTCATAGAATTTTGGCTTTGTAAAGATATGTCCTCATTCACCGACTGCACGTGTCCATGAAGTAAACTGATAGTTAACACTGTTCAAATGAAGCAGTTACATAAACTGTTTTATTCTTCACATATTTCAGTCAAACACAACAACAAACAACAAGCTTCTTCCTGTTGTTGTTACTGTCCAGAGTGCAAAGACAGTCCACGTCTCTGTCCCCTGTGAATACACACATGTGCACACCTGTAGTGTGGGTCTGGATCTGTGAGTGAGCGAATGGCTCCTGTGAAGCAGAGGTGTGCAGGGAGGCAGAGTGATCTGTTTGGACGACTCTGGACCCAGCTGTGCCTCAGATCTCTCTGACCCAAATGGCTCATATTCATGATGAAACATATGAGCAGAGTTTACTGTACTGATTCATAGACTGTGCTGAAAACGAAGAAATCAGCCCAGTTTGTTGATTTTTAGCCATTTATCAGATGCTTTTATCCAAAGTGACTTACAAGTGAGTAGCAGACATAAGGGACAATTTCGGGCTTCATTGTCCTGCTCAGAGACACTTCGACTTGTAGCAATATACACCAATTAACATAACATTAGGACCACCTGTACAATTTAATACAATCCAGTACAGCAGCTCTGCCAAGAATTCTACTTTTACAATGTTATAATTTCTAGGTTTTTAGGTTGAAGTAGCTGACCTCATCCCTCCTGCTACTCTCCCACAGCTGATCAACGGAGATGGAAAACTTCACACGGGCATTATTCCACTGGGCAGACAGAGTAACATATTCTGCGAATGATTGTGGAAGGGCAACCAAAACATCCTCCACACTATTCATCAGCATGAACGATCCCAGTGTTGGTCTTTCTCAAAGTGTCCATAGATGTTTTTGTCATGTTTATCAGTTGTTGAGTGTTTAACCAAAGTGGACACAGCTATTAAGCAGTTTCTTAGGAACACAGGAGAGAAAAAACGAGGGGAAGGACAGAAGACGAGGAGAGAGAGGAGATAGGAGGACAGAAGAATAGAGGAGATGAGTACAGCTGAGCAGGACAGAGAAGACAACGAGAGACAGAAGAGAAAACAATAGGACAAAAGAGCAGAGAGGACATTAGTCATAGAGACAAAATGAGGAGACAATAAAAGAGAACAGTTTGTGATATAAATGAGTCGAAGCAGATTCTCGGTCGTGTTTCAGCTAATGGAGAAGTAACGAGGACACACACACTGTGACTATAAAACGTGATGGTTTGGCTTTGAGTTTCCACAACATCACTACAGTAACCCACAGAGTCAAAAGTCCTTTTATGCTTCTGAGGACACTGGTTCACACAGTTGAATGCTAACAGACAGAAACAACCAAAACATATGGCGTTAATGTGTGTCAGAGACAAACAGGATGTCCTGTCTCCACAGGCTGCTGTGAGTGTATCATGTGCTCAGAAAAGAAAAGACTTTCAATAAGATGATTGAACTTCATAATATCTCCACAGTTTAAAACTGGTTAAAATGGACCAACTGCTCCAGGTGTCACAGCATCCGCCCTTCTATCCTCCCCTTCCCTCCTGCTCTCTCTCTCTCTCCCTGTTTGTTTTCTTTCTCCCAGAGCACCTGGACTGCAGCGGTGGCCACACCTGCAAGCAATCACTCATCCTAATGGCAGCAGTTCATATACCGGTCTCCTCCACGCCACAAGTTGCCAAATCGTCGCAGTAACCTCCTTGGTACTCGTGTACATTAGGCTCCTGGTAAAAACCCGTAAGTTAGAAACAGCTAACCTGCTCTTTGTCTCCCTGCCCTCAGATCCTCCGGCCGCCCTGCTGTGTTCAGCGATCCCCTCGGCTCCTCGTCTCCACAGCTCCTTCTCCTGCGGTCACCATTCCACCTCCACCTGTGACTCGCCGCCCAATCGCTCCCCCCCGCACAAGGCATCAAGCTCCTCGGACCAGCCTCTCCGTTCTCCGGACATCGCCTTCCGGCAGCGCTCCCCTTTTCCCCCGACCCAATCCACTATACCTTCCCCTAAATAAACATTCACGCCTTCCTAACCGCCTGGTTCCGTCTCTCTTTCTGGGTCTGCAAAACATTAAATACACATCAAAGTGTGACACCAGGCTGGACTTGGACCAGTGGTCTGGTGAACATCTTCACCCACTGCACCACAGACACATAGAAACACAGGTACAGAAAGAGTGGGAGCTTTGGACTTTGTTTAATTTGTCAGGAGCTGAAAGATGGAAACTTTTCATTTATAGGCAAAAAAGTTTATGTGAAAAGGTTTTGTTCATTTAAAGGAACTTTAGTTTTCATGTGTTGGTGCCTTATTTGTGTGGTCAAAGGCTTCTGATGCAGAGAACATCTAACAAGTCAAAGTAAAGATGGACAGGAGACACTGGGAGATGATGTGTGACCACAGCTACTAACTGGACTCAAAACTAGGGTGATGTGGCATAGGTCCAATGGACCTCAATGTATTAAGAGAAATCGTTTTCAAGTCATTTGGAACTAGTTTGGGCTGTTTCTGTTTCTGGCTGTTTTCACAGTTTTCAGTTCATTATTTAGTCATTTTGCCGCTTTTGTGGTTCTTATGTCCCTTTGTGGGTATTTGGTGTCTTTCAACTGACTCTTCAAACAGGATATATGACCACCAGAGGCTCTGGCTCAGGGACCCTGATGTCTCAGTGTCCTGGGTCTCCATCCCTGATAACGGGTTTTTTTTTTCACGTGTGGCAGAAGCATAAATTTGTCGAACAACATGAAACAAAGTGTTTTCAGGTGGAATAAGACTCTTAAACCTCTGTCCAGACATCATGCATGTCTCAGTGCTCAGACTTTTCCACAGATTCTGGTTGAGTTTGGTTTTAACCTGGATTTAAAAGTCTAACCCAAGGACCGAGCTGCAGACTGCACTCTGTGTGTTTATTGATGTTGTGGAGACTCAGTTTCAAAGGAAATCATCATGTTTTAAAGCCACCGCTTCAGTTGACCTTCAGAGAGAACTGGCTGTAAAGTGTTGCAGAAGGAAAAACTGAGAAATCCACTTTAAAGTCCAAGCAGGTGGATTTCACTGGAATTAGGGCTGTAATTATTAGTGGGTTGATTAAAATCACCTCAGCTCAGAGCAGAGAGAAACGAATGCTGAATGGAGCTGAAGGTGAGACATTTAAAACACATCAGTAGTGAAAGCAAACTGTGTGTTCTGTCTCATTTCACGTTTTATTTGTGTGGTTTCGTATGCCACCAAGTTTCCTCCGCTGTAATCTGATGTCGTCTAACTCTGATTAACAGCCTGAACCAATCAGCACTCAGAAACAGACAGCCGCTCTAATCCAGCCAGCAAGAAGCCGTTTCTGTGGAAACACAGTTGGACAGGTGTGAAATGTGTCCCGTCTCCTGCTGTTAGCTACCTGACAGCTGAAGTCCCGCCTTTTCTCTGTCAGCCTCTGCAGCTGGAGACAAACAGCTGGGGTTGCTAGGATACACGGAGGCAAACGGTGATGCTGCAGTGGTTACCGGGTGTAGTGATGAGTGTGGTTTACGCCTGTCAGAGCTGTTTAAATTAACTCATTAATACACAATTGATGTTTGTTGTGTCAGTGATACTGAAACACTGTGTGGATCAACACAGACAGTGGATTACGAGCTGTATCAATAATCAGTATGTGCTGGGTTTGTCCAGTTTACTAAAATATCATTACAACATGTGTAGACAGGGCCATGCATTCTTACGTAGAAGTGTATATGTCAAAGTAAACTAACTAAGAGGTAACAAAAAAGACACAATGTACAAGTGCTTTGGTGACTATCACACTTTTCAAATTAACCAAAACCCAATGACTCAAAAGTTGAACAAAAGAAGTACAAATCATTGCAAACTTGATTTGTTTTTTTTTTTCTATGTTGGAACGAAACAGGAGCAGCAAAAACAACAAAAGATGATAAAAACCACAGTGGTACCCTGTCTATGACCATGTCCACAAAGTCGTCTCCTCTCAGGATTAGAAATAGTTGAGAGTAAAAGTGTGTAGATCTGGTTTATCTGCTCACCTACCATTGTTTCTGATCCATTAGGTGGTAATTGATGAAAGTAAGGGTCGTGTTGGTTCTAATGAGTAACAAACAACATTAGGCAGCAATATTTCTGCAAATATTATTGGTTCATTCATGTGTGGAAGAGTTTGTGCAGTTAAATAGGACACAGAGACATACTGTATATGGAGTGTTTGTGTTTTGGTGTTATCGGTGTGTAACAGTGGGAAACTGTTTGTAGAAACATTTCTCTGCTGTGACTGAAGCCTCATTACTGAGACTCCCACAGACTGAACATATTACTGAAGATTATGACCTCAACAGGGTGTTTATATGAAATCGTTTCCACTGGAACAAAGAGACGTCCAGAATGTAGAAAACATCTTACAAGTCCAGCAGTTTGTTTTTTGCTGTTGGTTTTTAGAGTGCAACACTACGACGAGGATTTCCTTCCACAAAAATCTGATCGGTTTCCCATGAATACAACCGACAGAATCCAGGATTGTTACCACTTGTTTTTCTTTTCAATCTATATAGCTTCTTTACATTTTATTCAACTGTTAAGTGCTTTTTATTACTTTTATGCAGATGACCCTCAGCTTTACCCATCAGTGATTCTAAACCCTGTTTCAGTGCTTGGAGGACATGAGAGACAGCATGTCTCTAAATGTCCTAAAACGTAATGAGAATAAAACTTTTTGTGGGAATATTCTGCCCTGATGAAGCTCAGGGGACAGTGCAGCAACCAAAAATCAAACCACGCAGTAAGAATTTACAAAATACGATTGTCAAGCCAGAGACCCAAGATTGGTTCCTGAATCGTGTGTCTTCAGCCTGTTTTGGTTCAGCCCAAAAAACTACACTAGGGTTTGAGAAACATTGTGGACATGTTTAAAAGTCATAAAAATATTTTTCCTGTATTGCACCAGCCCTCGATCTTCCTCTGACTCTAAACAGCTGCTGTACCTGCCTAATCACAAGCATAAAATACTTTAATAGCACTGTAGTCACACAAACTGGATGGACATTTTGGTGGACAAAAATTGTTGTCTGGTAACATTTTATTATCATGTTCAGTAACTTTACATCACAACATGAACGTAATCACGTTTGCAGTTTAGTTCTAGGAGACAGTGAGACATATTTCATGGCAGCAGATCCTGACTCCACTGTCCACAACCTAAACACCAAAGTGCATAATTTGTCCCTAACATATGACCTAAAGAAGTGTTTGATGAAAGTCCCTTCATCACTAAAACAGTGCCCATCTGTTATGATGGCAGCTGGATTAGAACCATGCAAACATAATGGTTTGGTCAAGAGCAGTTTACACACGGTGTCCACAGTGTCACATATGTCACATCATGTACATAATGTAACATCACTTCGTCACGTTTACAGTAAATACACCAGAATGTCGTTTCACACAGAGCTCTCAGAGTCTAAATACTTCCTGACAGTCAGTCGACATCACCCAGTCTTTCTGCTGCTGGTACAAACAACCTATAGACTAATTTTCTTCTCTCTGCTCCACCAAACGTCACAAGATCAGCAAGTAAAAAAACTAATAACTCACCTGTCCACCACCGATTGTTTTCCTTTAGCTGTCTCACCAACTCCTCCTTAAAAACCAGTACTACGCTGCGGTCCTGTATTGAGCTGGACCTACAATTCAAAACTCTGTATTCATGATGATTAGAGGTCTCTCAGGGGTCTCCACTGACGTCCATGTGGATTTTGTGTATGCTTCAAAGACTCTGCTGTGCAGCAGCAGGAAATGCACTGCTCTGAGTGACTTTGCTAACTTACAGAATACTGTATGTGCTCAGACCAACACTATTCAAGTACCACACAATGACCAGCAACAGATATTACTGGATTAACTTTGTCCCTGAAGCAAATTTTCTCCCACTAACTTTAGAAGCAGGGTGGTTAAGTGCTGCACAGACATGTGTTTTAATCAGAGCTGCACAGCTCAATTAGTGCAGGAGGCTGACGGAATAGCAGACACAAGGTCACTCCAACATTACAGCTTGTCCAAGATACATAGTGCACACTGAGTCCAAGCCACAAATTGGATTGAGAAAGACAACATTTTGAAATGAACTCATTGATGCTACGTTTAAGATAGGCCTGCTCCTCCCTGAGTCTCTTTGCTTCTCACTGTCACAGGGAAGGAATTTTCACCAGTGGCGATATTAGAGTCTGTTGGGGCCCTTGGCAAAAATGTGTGCATCAGAAAACCACTATGCTTAAGATTATGAAATTACAATAAAATACACACACACTGCTCATAGCACAATAACTTACTGTAATACACCGCAGGGATTTATAGTACACTTGTCCACATTTTTTTTACATCTAAATTCCATAACTTAGCATTCATAGCTTGACAGTTGGACACAGCTTTCATCAGTTTAACACAGAACAAGGATTGTCTGAGTTAGCTGATCGTTACCAGCCTGCTCGCTAAGCTAACACGTTGACTTTTGGTGAGTCCAGCAAAGCTGGACACATCAGGCTGCTCTGCTAACTTAGTTAGCTGAGTTAGCTCATGTTAAATGTCAAAGTGAAGAAAAGAAACAATGTGACACCAGTGAAAGTTCTGTTCACTGTCTCGTCACCACAATTACAGCTGCACAAGCAGCATTAAGCTAATACTGTTAATTTATTAGATTTAATCGTTTTGATCTGCTCCACTTACCACTATCTTGCTTTTTTCTGCCTTTCCTCTTTTTTCTTCTTTCTTTTTTCGCTCCCACAATGACTAATTCTCCTTAGTTTCCTTGTTTCATTGAATTCTTGTTTCATGAATTACGCCCTACTTGTAGCGCAGTGAGAGTCGGGGTCCTCTTAGGGAGGTCTGCCACTGGTATTGTCATTCCAAACTTTTTCGCTGGCCTTCGGAGGCCCCCTACTGGGCTGGGGCCTCAAGCATTTGCCTGCCTTGCCTGCGAGCATGGAGCACCTCTGATAGTCACGATGTAGCTGTTGGTCACATCTTTACGTCTGCAAGTGGGTGAAAAAACATTCCCACACTGGATGGTTATTAATGCTTTTATGATCGCTCACTGATTCCTCTTCTGCTGCTAATTGTTTTTCTGTAATGAATTTTCCTCCCTGCACATTTGGTGTTTGTGAGTAAAACAATCTGAAGTAAGCAGCTACAACAACCTTCAGGCATTTTGTGTGTGTGTGTGTGTTGGAGATGATTTGATAAAGTTCTGGCTTTAGATGAATCACAGTTTTCTTCAAACTGCTCTCACATCAGTGACGTCAGAAAGATGAACATTGAGTCACGGTTGATTTCATTTGACATTGATCAACAGTGAAAACAGATCTCTATGAAGTAATGGAATTCAGTTACAAATTCAAGTATTCGCCCCCTTTCAGTCAGCACTGAGCCTGTGTGGACAGCTTTGAACATTTGGACACGTCTTTGTGAAAGTGCTGCAGCTCTGTCAGGTTACATCCTTCACACAGAGGATCATGTGTTAATGATGGTGTGTTATGTTCAGATATGTTCTAATCTGATGGTCAGACAGCTCCGTTTTGCTCTCATCCAAACCATTGTTTATGGTGTATGTTAATAAAAAAGGATTAATCAACATCAAAACCTGAGACAAAACCAAGCATTATATCTGAGAAAAAAAAGAAACCTCTGGTGAACTGAGCAACAACCACAGAACAGGTCAGCAAAGGAAAGAAACGCCAGCTGGTGACAGAAACAATATGTGAGCTGCCCAGAAGGTTTCACAATAGCTCATTTGAATAAATGACTTCACTTACGTATGTAAATGGCCACTTTTATAGTGATTCTTATTCCCATCACCCAAAGGCAGTGCCATGCAAGGTGCTCACCTGACCCAACTTGGCGTTCAGTGTCTTTCCCAAGGACACTTCAACATGTAGCTGGACTGAGGATCAAGGATCGAACCACTGACCCTGTGGTCCATGGACTACTGCCTTCCCAACTGAGCTACAGCTGGAATATGACTTCCAATAAGAAATAACATGTGGGTGATCTAAAGGTGTTTTTTCGTTGTTGTTGTTCAGTAGTGTCTGATATTCATCCTTAAACAGTAACTTACTGTTCCACTACTTTTGCACACACACAGACTGGAAGCTGGTTTGATTTGGTCAAATTAAAGCTCAGTTTCCTCAGACTCAGTAAATGTGAGGAGCAGCTCTGAGGAGGGAAAGTGTTTGGAAACGGGTCATTTCACTAAAGGCAGTGGAAACATCATCATCATCATCATCAGTCACCCCCCCAAACACCCACCCATCTACACTCGGTGATCAGTGACGTCAGCGGGGCTTTATAAGAGCCGCTCTAAGGGGATCGACCCAGAAGACCCGCCGACCCACTCCGACCCACATAGACACACAGACAGATACACAGACAGGTGATGAAGATGGTCTCCTCCCCGCGCCTCCGCTTTCTCCTCCTGCTCCTCCTCTCACTCACCGCCTCCATCAGCTGCTCCTCCGCCGCGCAGAGAGACGCCAAACTCCGCCTGCTGCTGCACCGGACCCCGCTGCTGGGCTCCAAACAGGTCCGACACACACACAGACACACACACGGACACAGACACAGACAGAGACACGGACACATTCCTGCAGTGGATCAAATCAAACATTACAACTTTTTCTTTTGACATTTGTCAGTTTGCTAAAATTAAAGTTTCACTTAGAATCGCTTTTTTAAAACTTATTTCTTATTTTGTTTAAAAGGGGAGGAAATAAATTTCAGACATGAGACTGAAAAATGTATGTGACCAACCTGAAATCTGCTCCGTTCAGACTCAGAAACAATTTTAGCTTCTTTTAGATGTGACACAATCAGGCAAAGACTTTACACTGACAAGAGGAAAACACATCTGAGACATTACCTGAAATTTCTTTCTTTCTCAGGTGTTTTACTATTTAATGTCAAAAATTAGACAGAACTATTTCTAGTCTCTGTTGCACATCTAAACATCAAATTATTTAAATATTAAAACACTGAAATTTAAAATTTTCCAATTTTCAGACGTCTTTATTTTTTCACCAGAAGCCCATAACATTTGTTTTTCTTTGAATGAATGGATTCAGTTTAAAAAAAACTGGAGTCCACATAATGAATCAAAATCATGTTTGCTGCTAAATCTAATTTATTTCTGTTTTTTATTTGTTGTACTTGCATAAGGAAACCTGAACATCTCAATATAAATACAAAACTGCAAGTAAAAATAATGTGTAAACAGAAGTAAAGTGGCAGCTGATAATAAATTTACTTTACTTGCAAAATGGTAAAGACTCTGTTCTGCAGCTGGTTCACGTCCACATCAGGTGGTTTATGTGCAGTGTTCTGGTCCAAATAAAGTAAAACCAGTGGCTCCATGCTGACGATCAGATCAGAGGTTTACAGAAACTCGTGTTGTTGGTGGAGATTAACATCGTTACATGAGCAAAAGACACAAGAAAATGTAAAGAATGTAAAAGCTCTAACTTAAAAACTTGTATAAAATATAAATGTAAGTGTTATCTGGAAAACTACCAATGATAGAGAACATTTTTTAATTAAATGTATTTTAATGTATATTAAATATGTTGTATCATTATGACGGATGGATTCATGGAGAAAACTGAATTTTATTGTTGTATTTGTTCATTTAAAGTAATTAGTAATAGACTATTCCATTATCGTTTATTATTTTGTGAACAATTTAACATCAGCAAATAATGAGTCAGCAGTGAAACGTTCAGTGATTAAGAATTGAATATTACGTAATATTATTAAGTAATATATTATTACTGTTGTTATTTATAGCAAATGATCATAATTGTCTGTAAAAACACTAATTTGTAAAGTTAGTGCAGCTGGCAGATAAAGAAGTGCAGTAAGAAGTACAATATTTCTCCTGTTGGAAGTAATAAATGTCACACAGAGAAGAATATGAGCGACACATCGTTCAGACGGTCGTTTGAAGACGTGATCAACCTGCAAAACCAGTCTCTGGAATTTGCTGTTGTCCTCCTCTTTCTTTTCCGGTTTCCTCTGCAGAGACGACTACAGTCTTTAATTCATGCACAGACAGTCACAGCCTCGCTGTCCATCTCAGAGACACACTCACGACTCAGAAGTATTTCTGCAAAAGATCTGTCGAAGACAGATTCAGGTCTGTCTCTGTCTGAATTTTTATTATTTAAGTTTTCATTAGCTGCTCCAATAGTGTAGCAGTAAGCATTTTATTAGTGTCCTGCAGAAGTGATTTACATCCAGTCAACTTAATTTAAATTTTTACTTATTATTTTTTTGTCCTTTCGGCTCATCCTGTGAGGTCAGGGTCACCACAGCAGATCATTCTGTCCGCATGTTGATTTGGCACAGTTTTTATGCCGGATGCCCTTCCTGATGCAACCCTCACCAATTTCTACCGGGCTTGAGGATGGGGATGGGCTGATGGGGGTTCAGTCTCTTGCCCAGAGACACTTCGACATGTAGTCGGGAAGAGCAGGGCGCGAACATCCGACCCTATAGTCGGTAGGCAGCCACTCTACTAACTGAGCCATTACTTAATTTTTAGTTATTTTGTTTAAATTACACACAATCACTATGTTCTGAAATGAAGGAACATGGAGACATGCTGCACCATGAAACAAACAGAGCCTGTTTACCTGAATATGATGTGAGTTGTTATTCTAACATTCAGAGCGAAGGATCCCATCAAAAGTAAATAAGTGTAGTTCTGAGGGATCGACTGTATGTGGAAACTCAAAAGTGCAAACACAAGCTGCTTTCAGCACAACATGAACTGTGATTTATGGAAAGCTCAGACATGTTTGTTAATGATCCACTAACAAAATACAAATCATCTGCTGCTCAGACGTACTCAGCAATGACTGATCATTACCTGCTTGAGTAGTTGTCAGGCTGTGAACCGTGTTTCTAGCAGTTAACTGTTAATTGTTTTTGAAGCTGAATTTAACCAAATTATAAAGAGCCTGGTTTTGGCCTTGTGGGAAACACACAAAGAAAAGAGGCTTTGGAAAGGATTGAGGTTGAGGCAAGGTCCTGCGGTGCTACAACAACCAGTCACAACATCAGGACCTGCTGAGTTTACAGGCCGATGAGGAGCAAACTGAGACGTAAACACCAATTAAAATTTTTGAAAAGTTAAAATTTTCTTCCCCTGTCTGTTACTCATTTAGAGAAGTCATGTCTCTAAACTTGACAATCGTATGAAACCAAACTCAAAAAACAAATTGGGTTTTTTGTAGAAATCGTAATCACAGGACTGTCACACAACAGGCCTCAGCTTGACTCCAGAGACCTGAATGTGGTCTGGATTTGCTTGCATGAACCTGTACATAAAGTGCCACACAAAAAAAGCTTGATTCATTTTTGGGGCAACAAAAGCACTTTAGTTTGGTTTGAGAAATGTTAGCTTTGTTTAAAAATGCCCCTATTAACTCGACCTCGATCTTTATATAACCTTAAAGTGCCATCAGAAACTAAATATAATAATAAAAAAATACTAAGAACACTCTAGTCAGGGAAACTATTTATTAATATATATTGATTGACTGATATTTGGACTGATAACAATTACTGGGATCAAGTCACAGCAGGTTTTTCCTCTGCAATATAAACAGTCTCATGTTACCAGATGCAGACATCACTGAGGTGCAGCGTAACACAATTTGCATTGTTGTTTAGGTTATTTTCTGATTGGCTGAGTGAGAAGAAAAGGCCACACTCCCCGCCAATCAGAGCAGAGGAATCCTGAATAATGCATAGTTTTATGTTAATAGCTTCATAAATAGCTACTGTAGGACAGCGGGGCTGTTAGCAAAGGTGGATTTAAAGAAATCGAAACAAGATATGTTCTGAATACCCTAAATAGATACACAAAAAGAGTTTCACAATCAGTAGTTAAAACAACACAAGGTGATTTTAAATCCGTATTATTTATGCTGAGTTATATTTTCCATTGAGAGTTAATAACTTTCTTTAATTAACTAACCATCATTAAGCAGTGGCTGTGATTAGATGATGCAGGAAGACATAATCTGACAAACTTAAAAAGCTTAAAATCCTATGGATAATGTTTCTTCAAACACGTCACAAGACAAAACCCAGTAACTTTAGTGGAGAGACAAACAGTCCCTGTACGTTGAGACAATGAAAAGTAAAAGTTACCTTTGGATTCAGGTTTTTGTGTCAAACTGTAGTCGACAATTTCTGTTATCGCGTTTTGCTGATGATGTGATACTTTACACATGACATTATCTGTTAGTTTATCAAGATCTGACAACGATACTTTAGGATTTATCTGACTTCTCAATACTTCCTTATTCTTTCTACTACTCTCTCTCATCTTCTCTGGTTTATGTCTTTAAAATTTCTGTCCTCGTGTTTTTAGGACATATCTCGATCCTCACTGGCGGAGATGCTCCTGTCCGACCTCCTGCAGGTGGAGAATGAGGCTCTGGAGGAGGAGAACTTCCCTCTGGGTGAAGGAGAACCTGAAGATGTTCGTGTCGATCTAGAACGAGCCGCCGCTGGCAGCGGGCCGCTGCTCGCCCCCCGGGAGAGAAAAGCCGGCTGCAAGAACTTCTTCTGGAAGACCTTCACCTCCTGCTAAAAGCATCCTCTTCCCTCCATCTTCACCTCCTCCTCCTCCTCCAGACACTGTACAGACACTGTGTGGATCAGACTGTCCATGATTAGTTTGGATGAAGTGTTTTAGGTTTTTCTGAGCTGATTCTTTCTGAATGTAAAGCTGATGAAACTATTTTTAATTGTTGCTTTGAATAAAATCTGTTTGAGACAAACACTTGCCCCTGTGTGCTGCTGCCAGAGGATGAGGAGGAGGAGGAAGGGAGGAAATAAAAATCTTCATTAGGACAAAGAGCTGCAGCTTTTTATTGGAGCTGATTAAAGCTTGAGCTCGGTTAATGAAAGTTAACAATCACAGAGGAGAAGCAGTGTCTTGCTTTTTAATCAGTTGTTTCTGCATGAGCGGCAGCGATAACAGATCAGATAATAAAATAAGTTTTTATTGATTCCACAGGAGAGAACAAAGAAAAACAATATTAAAATATGTAATATATTTAAATATAAAACCTTTATAAAACCTTTCAGAGATTTAAAGACTTAAACATAAAAGACCCAAATCATTTATATAACACCACAGAAATGACAGCTCACACCTTCATCAGGAAATGTTGTTTAAATGTGAACATTGAATTTTCTTTGGCTTCACTGAATCAGGTAAAATCCTATGGAGGTTGACAACCTGTTTTTCGAGTGAAGGCCAAGGGGGCAGCTGTTCGTGTTTCAGACAAAGGTACAGAAGCTAAGAGCAGGTCACAGAAACCTCTGGTTTTCAGTGTGAACAGAGACAAGTTTAGGAGGAAATGAACTCAGTCAGTTCTAACAAAGAGCATATCTGTCATCTGTGATTATGAAGATCAACTTCATGAAGTATTTGATAAGAATGACTTCAGTTTACTGCATGTGTTTGGACCCTGTCTCCTAAAAGATATGTTCACATGCAGCTAAACTGCAAACGCGATTGCATTTGTGTAGCAAACACAAGATCTTATGCATTATGTTCCGATGCAACGTAGTTTGTAGATGACACAAACGATAAAGTGAGCTGCAGGGAGGTCGTATGTTCCAGAGTCCTGTTTGGTTTGGTTCAGGTAGAAAACCTCCTTTTGTTAGGGTCAGATCATCGATCTTACTCTGACTGATGTGAATTTGTCATTGTGATGAATAAAGTATGCGTCTGACTCTAACAGGTTGCTGTAACCTAAACACAAATGCTTTAATAACAGTGTCACACAAACTGACATTGTACTGCAGGATCTTACTTCTGCCTAAAAAACTTTGTCCTGTCACTTTCACTTGTATTTTGTCCCTGAAAAACCCTGAAAGATCCACTGGGATTGTTGAGGGGGACAGAACATCATATACATGTGTACAGTATGGGCATGGATGTGTCTCTGTCTTCCTGCTGCTGAGACTTTTATTGCTCCTCATGGATTTAAAACAATGTCTTGTGAAGCTGCAGCTATCACATAAATATGCTGAAGTAGAAATGTGCAGTAACAGGAAATGTAGTACTTCATTGTACAGTACAGTACCTGACTAAATTTATTTATTTACAACACAACGTAAAGACACATGTTAACAGCTCCGACTATTCCTGATGTTACACTGTCAGAAGGCAGAGCAGCTCACACACTCAGTGGTTTACGTGTGTGTGTGTGTGTGTGTGTGTAGCAGCTGCTGCAGTCAGATTAGCCGCTCTTTTCATTCATTAGCTCTTTGTCAAGAAAAGCTTTCAGGACTTAGAACTTAATGAGACCTGATGATTGACAGGTGAGGCGCACACACGCACACACACACACACACACACACACACACACACACACACACACACACACACACACAGCTATTGTAGACTCTCAGGTCATGTGAGATCACTTAAAGTCACATGACAGCAGTGATTCACTCACCAATGGCCGTAGTTTTGTGCTGATTTTCACTGCGAGCTGGATTTGTTTCCTTTATCTCTGATCATTTCAACACTTTACACACCCACCAATCCCCCTTTGAGCAGCACTAGGTGACAGAACCGGGATCAGGGTGGGGGTTCTCGGGCAGGTTCGGTAGAACCACAAGAAGGGGTTTTCACTTTCTTCTGGTGACAGGTGGATCTCTTTGAGAGTCATTATAGGATTGGAGGCAATGCAGACCAGGTCCTCATGTCTGACCAAAGTTTAACATTTTTAACTTTTTGCAAATGAGGGCAAAACCTGGAAGATACTGAATGATTCAGGAAAGAGTCAGAGCAGGTAGAGCTCACCTGATGGACAGACCTGTCTGCGCAGGAGAAGATCTTTGTTGAAGCACCTTTCCTACAGGATTACAGGTAAATGTCACGCTCTTTTACAGCAGTGTTAATGAACGAGCTTCTGTTCGGTCAGAACCTTGTTCACATCAGTGGCTTACGGAGGGTTAATGTGTGCTGACTCTTCGTGGATTGGGGCCTTTATTTCAGTCCATTTGTGGATGTGTAGGGACATTCTTGGTGCTGAGGTGATGGCATGTTGAAGAGAAACTAAAAATTATGGAAATTATCAGGTTAATCTGATGCTTATTGATTTCCTGAGTCATCCTGGCATGAACCTTGACCTTTGATCCCGGTGTCAGCAGCACTGTTGTGTGTTTAGGTGAGTCTGCAGGTGTTTTTAATCTGGCACAGGAAGCTGTAATGTCGTCACGTACCTCTCCGCCTCGTTAAGAAGCAAGCGTTTCTTTAATAAACAGGAAGCAGCAGCTGCAGCCGCACAAAGAGCCTCTGCCGCCACCCAGCCAATCACACTCTGGCGCTTAAACGGCTTCAATAAACGGTAATGAGCTTTAATTACAGCTGAAAGCTTCACTGGAACACGCTACACGCTGCCTGTGAACTGTGTTTGTGTGAATGGAGGCTGATAGCGTGTTGCAAGACAAGACAAAAAGATGACTAATCAGCTGCAGGATGCAGCATCTCATACACACCCACACAGAGGGGTGATGTCAGCAGCAGAGGTCAGAGGTCATGCTGCCATCAGCAGGTCAGGACCAATCACAGAGAGGCTCATAATGCAGAGAAACAAAGCCTGTTGTTGCTGTAATGTTATCAAGTGTCTCCAGGTTTGGAGTAAAGTCAAAGCGTCTCACGCCTTTGTCCAGCCTGGTGCATGATGGGTAGAAACATTGTGCCCTGGGTTCAGTCTGCAGGTGGATGATATAGCCTGTGGGAGGTTTGATTGGACGAAACAAACATCCTGTTAGTCATTCATCAACGTCTGATCTCAAAGCTGAAAATTAGTGAACGAACCACAGATTTCTGCTTTGTAAAATACAGCAGCTAACAAAACTCTCCCATCCCACATCTCATTTTCACGTTGCCTTTCACAACACAAGGGGTCGTGGTTGAAATAGGACAAATGTTCCAGAGCTCTGGGGTTTGATGCTGGACCTGCAGCCAGTAACTGAGTATCACTGACTTCATCAAACAGAGTTAAGAGCAAGTACGAGCACAGTCCCCGTGTCCCTCTCGTCATATGTACTATAGAAAGTCCACCCATCTCTTGTCATTCAGCAAAGCATGTGTGATAACCAGGCACAGCTTGGTCCCATGTCCGTCTACTTTTACATAGTATATGTTCTATGTGTTCTATGTGGTGAGACAGTGTGCGATGTGTCCTCAGCAGCTGGTGCGTGTTGAAATATCAACGTGTCCTGATAATGTTTAATACAGGAGACGAGCACTGAGGTGACGTCCACACTTTGAATGGTTAAAGACACAGACACTGACAGATGTTGCAGAACACAGAAGTTATTTTTGGTGTTTCTGTTACTGATATACAGAACAATTGGGAGCAAGCAAACATTGAGATGCACTGAAGAATCCCATCAGTCAGAGAAGTTCTTCTCTGTCTGAACTCACTCCTTATGTCTTCAGAACCTGAATTGGATCAAACCTCATCTCAGTTTCACATTTTATGTCAGAACCTGTTCAGACTGAGCACGGATTGTTTATTGTCTCTTTGCAGCTGCTTTGTGTCTCTACTTATTTTCTATGTGTATTTTGTGTCTTTTTCTAGTTTTCTTCTACTCTTTTAGTTCTGTATCCGAAGTAATATTTCATGTATCTGTGTGTATCTTCGTTGTGTGTGCGCGTGTGCGTGCTTGCGTGTGTGTGTGTGTTGGTGTGTGTGTTCTTGTCCATCATTAAGCAGTTGTCCTGAACTCACTCGTGGACCGACTCCTGTGACGCCTCATCTGTTGACATAAAGAGCAACAATGAAGATGAAGTGACATAAAAACAGCAGCTGCAGGTGTGAACGACGTCTTAAAGACAAGAAGACAGAGGCGTCTCTGAGCTCGCAGGTGTTTAAGCATCGTCTTCGTCTCTCTCAGAATAAACTCGTCTGATTTCAAGCTGCTGAGATGCCGAAGGTCTTTATCTGAATTCAAGTTGTATGAAAGGAAAATGTCGTCTTTCAGAGTCACAGCTGCTGTTTTTCTCCTCAGACTGAAAGAAGTCTCAGACAAGGTGAAGACTTTCAGGTTTTTCCTCCACATTGAAAACATTTGGCTTCAAGATCAAAAGATAAAAGTTCAGAATGTATTTATTCTATTGCCTGCCTTTTACACATTGATACATAAAAAAAAATGGAGCCTTTGGTATCAGATCAGCCACATGTCTTCTCAAACTCCAAATGTCCAAATCTATTGGAACATAATTAATGCTACATCTGGTTTTAGCTGTAGGTTTCACCTGTGAGGACATTTCCTGTCAAAAAGGATAAATCAGCATGAAAGCGGAGCTGTATGTCTCAAAAGTTTCTACATTGTTTAACGTATCTAAGTGCTAGAAAAGCAGAATTTCTAACGTCACTGGTTTCCAGTGAAAAACTGATGAACTGACGATGCTGTTCTAATACTTTTAGAGGGGACTGTGAAGACCTCTCCTTGTTCTTTTTCTTCTTTTTCTTGAGGCTTTACATTTTGTGCTTCACAGGAATAAAGAAAGAAGGATATAGAGGAAGGCAAGAAGAAAGTGTTTGAAGAGAAGACGAAGTGCAGGATCCAAATTAGAGACCAGTTAATGAACAATAAAACAGGCCGAGGAGAAACAGGATGAGGTGGTAAACGACTCCAATCAGGGATGAATCATCTTCATCAGGGTGTAAACAACATTATGAGAAGGACAATAAATCACTGCCTTAGAGTTTATTTCCCTGAGCATTTCAGGAAAGCTGATCCTGGGTCTGGATTCTGTAGGATGATCTCTTTGTGCCCTCTGCTGGAGAAACCTCTCACTGACTTTAATGCTACTCTACGTAGAAAACTAATATGAAACCATTTAAAACTCTTGGTTCCAACATTTGATTTGTTTTCTGGACACGGAGCTGTGAGATGTTTGACTTCGATGAGAAAATGTAGCTGAAACCTCAAACTAAAAACTCCTAATAGGCCAAGTCTGTTAAGACCAGAGCAGAATGTTGTTATGCTACTGTGAACGAATGGATCATCTGTTCATCACGACTCCGCTGTCACTGAAAAAACACGATTTTAAGCTGCACACAACATGAGATGAACCCAAACACCTACAGGCCAAAATAAGAACATAGTGTCATGCAGTTTTATTCAGGAGGGCAATGGATCTATTCTTCTTCTTTTCTTCTTTGATCTATTTTCCTACACAAAACAGATGACAGCAGCTTATATTCTGCAAAAAGTGAGCTTCTGTCAGTAGCCATGATTTTCTGTGCTTTTTTAAAAACAGCAGTTTTTCTCCAACCTTTTGTTGGTTTTCTGGTTAAGACTCAAACCAGCAGAGAAACCAGCAAGAAAATGTTAAACCTGCCTCAATAAAACATTTCCGAACAAAAAGTATCAGCTTTAAAACTCACTCAGAGTCAAATGTAAGTTTATCATCAACTATTGTCCCCAAATATTTATACTGTTGCAGCACCTCAAATAGATACAAACAGGAGAAACACGTGAACGTTTCATTCAAAAGTCAGTGGTCACTTCTAAAGTTTTTTACACTTTTATGTTCAGATATGAACCAAGATCACTGTCGATGCTACTGGGAAGTGACACTATCGCTGAGTCATTGGCAAATGTAACTGTATTTTTACCCTCAAAATGCACAAAATACACAGTACATCACCAAAATATATGAAATCATAATGAAATACCAGTAAAATATCTGAGCAGCTCTGGCTCAGGTGCTGGAACAATCACTTACAAACCACAGGGTCTGTCAAAGAGCATCTGCTGAAAAAGTTTTTTTTTCTAAAAGACAAAAATATACAGTGCTGATAGTATGAAGGAAACATGAAAATGTGCAGTAAACTGTGTGGTAACTATAGTAGTAAAATAACTATTTGAAACTGTGCTGAAAACGTGAGGAGAATATGAGACAAATACTCAAACATCTGAAAACACCAGTAAAACATTCGCTGTATTTTATTGTGAGATGTTTGAAGCCCAAAGCTGAAGTTGTTTCTGTCGATGTGTCAGTGTGATCAGCAGGTGGAGCTGAGAACCAATGTTTGCCTCCACGTCAGGACAGGATGAGAAGCAGGTGGACCAGTGGGAGAAAACTGATCCATCCCTGTGTTTGGACTTTTAATGTAAATGGCCTTTCGTTTGTTCTTTTTACTTTGCACTGCCTGAAACCAGGTCAACCGGTTCAACCAGTTCAACCAGTTCTAACGTGGAATTGGAGACTTGTACTCTCAGGTGGAAGCGTTGCGTCATTTCTGAAAAACCTGTCAGATTATCTGGAAACACTTGAATAAGTAGTTTTGCTCTTGGCTGCATTCATCTGATCCTATTTGAAAAAGAGAAAAATCCTCACTCCCTCACTTTATATGTTGTAGACCATGTCCTGGTTGGTACAAACGTTTCTGAAGCTGCTGACAAGACATGCTGTTTTGAGGCTGATTGTACTGAACCTCACTTCAAATCTTGTTGTAGAGGTGATCTTACTCGAACCTGACGAATCTGATGATCCAGTAAATACTTCACTCCAGAGATTGTTATAAGATGAATATTGAACATTATAGTACTTGCTTCTCAACTTAGCCGCTGACGGGTTCATTGTACATATAAGTTTAAGAACAGTTAGCTCACTAGCACGTTCACAAACACCTTCATCAAACAAGTTTCTCAAAGTACAACACAACACACAATACACACACACAATGGTGGTTTGATTCCCAGTCTCTCCCAGCTACATGTCAAGTGACGCTGCAAAACAGCGTGGGCCCATGGGTCAGATAAGCACCTTACATCTGTGTGTGTGTGAGAGGGATTGACAAGCAACATTGTAACGATATTTCAGTTAGTTTGTAATGTAGGGAACCACTGATGTGTTACTGTGTCTGTCAGTACATAAAGTGGTAAAATAAGTTCCACCTGTACCTGCTGCTGGCTCTGTTCCACACGAGTCTCTGTGTACCACTGATCTTATACGATTTTCTTCACCAGCCCCCAATATCTTTATTAACTACAGGCTCGATTAGTGACTGGAAGGAAATAAATTAATGTTTGATGATGTTTCATGGTAAATAGTGAGAAATCAGGTTTTGAAGTGTTTCGCGCTTTAAATCTGTACATGAATTAAACGTAACGAGACCTGAACATTTGAGATATATGCAGAAACTTTATTTATGAGGTAGATGTGCAACAAATCTGGACTAAACTTGTTCATTTTATCAACGGCATCAGGTTGAACAGTGTTTAAATACTCGGCAACTTACTGCAGTGCTGCTACTTTTGTACTGAAACGATTTACAGCATGTACTTAATGCTTCAACTCTAGTAATAAATGGTACTTCTACCCATAGAGGAGTACTGTTTGAGTCAGAGCTTTTATTTGAGTACTAGGTTACTTGTGCCTCCTCTGATGGACAGAAAGATGAGGAGCTGGAGGAGGTGACGTAGGGCTGCGTTGATGACGTCAGTCTCTCTGTGTCTCGGGGTGTGTTTGTTTGTGAGAGGAAGAGGTTGGTTGGATGTTGGGCGGAGTCTGAGGAGAAACAGAGAAAAGAGAAAAAGCTGCCGATCCTCCTCCCGCTGCCGTTGCTGCACGGATCCAAGGACAGAGACACGGAGACACAGAGGCAGACAGGGGGACAGCTAGAGGGCAGGCAGACAGCGGAGCACACACGGACCGACAGCCGGGGAGGATGGGCCGGCGGAGCGGCCGTCGGTAGCGCTCTGCTTACGGGCACAGAGCTCCAGGATGAGCGTAGCGCTGCAGGACCTCCGGAACACCGTGAGTATACACACACACACACAGAGCAGCAACATGCACGCGCTAGGATGCATGACAGGCGCAGGAAACGCGCTCCTCTTTACCCGAAACACCGGGTCTGGGTTCGGGTCTGGGTGTGTTCTGTGAACCGCCGCCGGGAGCTGATGCTGATCAGCTGTCAATCACTGTCCTATTGACTGACAGGTCGGTGGTCGGGTGTGGGTGTGTGTTTATCTGCTGACGTCACTGATCAACAGGCCGATCGATCACTTATCGCCTCGATACCACTATATAGACAGAGCTTCTACATGATCCAGATCTGCAGTTTGCAGAAACAATAAAAACCTGAATGTTTGTTTGGAGCTGTGAGAAGAAAACTGACCTGTCAACAAGTATAAAATAAAAATCTATTCTTCACCAGGAGAATAATCGAAAAATCATTTTTTTTATGAGGGTCAAGAGAAAACTGGAACCAGAGGAAGAATCTTCATCCCTGATTTGTTAAAACCTGTGAAAGTTCTTCTTTTCTCAGTTAACTTATAATGTGGTGTGGAGCAGGACAACGAAGAACAGGTGGCTGTCGTGTGCTCAAAGCTGTTTCAGAAACAGGAAGTGGATCCAAAGCAAAACCCCTGAGGTTCTGGTCCTCTGTGGTGAGAAGCAGCTGGCGGTGAGGATCCGATCTGGTTTATGAGCAGCTATAATGAATGAAATGTTGTTTCTTCATCCGCTGACGTTTTAAATCCATTTAATTAGAAACAGGCCAGAGCAACATCTGACTTTGATTGTGTTTTACATCATCTCTGAGACCTAAAAACACTGAATACATGAATGAAAATATGAATCACTTTGACAGAAAAGGTCTTTCTTTCTCACTACACTGAGCTTTTTTAGTCTTTGGAGGGAACAAATCGTCGCCTTAAACCGGGTTTTTTCTTTTCCACAGCCAGAGAAGCAGCTCTCACCCAGGAAAACTGGTTCGAAAGCTGCTTTCTGGTCTGGAATTGTAAAGTGCTTACATCAGGGGCTGATTGCAGGATTACTGTTAACACCACCAATTAAATCTTTTTGGCCATTTTAAAGTTGTTTTCAAACCTGTACTTGGTTGTAGTTTTAATCAGTTTGTAAACGGTCATTGTCCCCATCAGGTTACAGGTGTATTATGTGGTCCATTGCTCAAATGAACTGCAGATATGGAAATCAGCTTGATTCAATTGAACAAGGACTGAAAACACTGTTAAACAACATAGTTTGTCTGATCATATATCTGAACTGCCTTTAGGAGAATTCGTGTTTGGATGCCAGTCTCCACTTCCAAAGTCCTGAGCAACAAAAAGATGCTGTAGTTTCCCACTGCTTTTGTGTTTTTGTCAGAACATCCACAGAGGCTGAAACCAGCTGTAATCTGGGCCCAATTACTGGATCCAGAACATGTGATAAGACTTAAGAACGCTAATGGAGCAGTCGCCTCGTCCTCATTGAGGACACAACACCTCATGTGTTTGTGAACAGCAGCTCTGAGCTAGAGAGGAAGAAACTTGTAGATTTAGAAGGATGGCAGCAGGTAAACATCGAGAATCACAGGCTGGATCCACGTTGAGCATCCTGTCTGCAGCTCACTGTGACAGTTGATGTTATCATCACGGGCTGGAAGGATATCTGGTCAGTTTCTTTTGTATTTGTGATTTTTTTTCCATGAATTTTTAACATCCAGTCGCAAATAGCTTAACTTAGCTTAACTAAAGAAGGAGCATCAAATCACAAATACATAAGTTATGTGATAAGTTTTTTTTTAATTTCCCAAAGCATAAAGTTTCTCTGATTAGGTTCACATTTGTTTCATGCACTTCATGCAGAAACTGTGTTAAATGTGTGTACAGGCAGGTTTTCCAACAGTAATGCACAACAACTTCATCTCTCAGTGGTTTGAAAGCTGGTTCCTTCAAGGAAACCAGTCCTCAGTGCAGAGTTCCTTCCAGGAAACAAAGTGATGTGGGCGTCACAGTCGTTTAAAATCCCACAACAGGTTCAGGGAGTTCAGGGAGCAGAGACAGAAGCAAACAGGCTAATCCACATTTGTCTCTAACTCCACAAATGGAGTTAGACATTTTGTCTTCACTTGCAGCAGAATTTTCATCATTAGTCCTCATTTTTCTCAGATCACATCACGAAGTGCCCTTGAGCAAAACACTGAACCCCAACTTAGCTGCTCCCACTGAGTGTTGGGAGCTGCATCAGTGTGTGACATTGTGATGATGGGTGAATAAGAAGCAGTGTAAAGCGCTTTGATTATCAATAGCTAGAAAAGCTCTATATAAGTGTATTTACCATTTACATTTAATCATTTAGCAGATGCTTTTATCCAAAGCGACTTACAAGTAAGTCTCACTTACATCCATGGTGTAAATCTCTAAACCTAATCAGTTCCACCACATCCTAAAGATGCTCGGTTGGATAAGATCTGCTGACTGTGGAGGGCAATTAAGTAAAGTGGACATTTGGCAATTGTCAGTCTTCGACAATGTCATGAACCCAGTTTGAGATGATTTCAGCTTTGTGACATGGTGCGTTACCCTGGTGGAAGTATGGATGGGTCCACTGTGGTCATACAGGGATGGACGTGGTCAGCTACAAAACCCAGGTATGCTATGACAGCTAAAAGATGCTCAGTAGGAACAAAGGGGCCCAAAGGGAGCCAAGAAAATATCCGCCACCCCAATAAATCACTGACAACTGGAACTGTTGATGCAAGGAAACATAGATCTATGGTTTCATGTTGTTACACAGAATTTGGACTCTACAATTTGAATGTTGGAGCAAAAAATCAAGGCTTCTACTGTCCATTTTTGGTGAGTTGATGACAGTCATACACTCAGTTTCCTGTTCTTAGCTGACAAAATCCGCACCCAGTGTGGTTTTCTGCTGCTGTAGCACATCTTCTTAAAGGTTTACCATGTGTGTATAAAGATGCTCTTTCTCATACCTCTCTTATAAACAACGATTACCAACAAACCAACAAACATGATGCTCATTTTGAACTTCAGCAGATCGTCTTGACCACGTGTCTAAATGTTAAAAGTGTAACATCTCTAAACCGTCCTCCTGTGCCATCACTTCATCTTTTTCTAGTTAATCTTCACATTAATGACATTTTCTAAATAGTCAGACTTTTTATTTTTTTGATATGGCACTAAACACTTAGAAGAAGAATGGAAAGCAGCAGACTTCATTTCTCTGATGTGTCATCATGCTGTCAGGTGTGTCAAACCAAACCGGGGTGGCATTCCTCCTGAACAAGCAGAGCCTCGTAGGCTGCAAAATATGAGAAGCTGTGTTAGAGAAGAACTGGTGATTGTTACGTTTGTGATTCATCTACTAATTATTTAGAATGTGGTGAAAGAGTTTTTCACCACAGATTCAATTACCAACAGAACCAACCCCCCCCAAATCAGGATGACTGTAGATGAATCCATGATCATAAAAGTTCAGTACTGGCAGATTGTCTTTGTGTGAATTTGCAGTGTGTGTCTGTGTGTGTTTGGTTGGGCAGGGTTGACGGCTTCCTGTCTGCAGCTCTGGGACTTCCTGTCTTAAGATGCCCAGTTTCCATCTAAGCAACAAAACAAACCAAGACCATTCCATCCATGTGACCTTTGCTACTACTGCTGTACTTCTGTGTGTCTGTGAGACCCCACCTTCATTGTCTCTATCTTCATTATCTTTCACTTTTTTTCTTTTTTTAAAATGTACTTAATGCTATAATTGAATAGTTTACAAAAGACAAGTACGCAGGAATAAAGTACAATATATAACTAATTTAAACAACAGTAGACTGAGCCCCCAGCTTACCAACAAACTTTGGCCTATCAGTCTGTAATAATGAAAATAGTTTACACCTGGATGGTAATTGTCCCACCTTTTGATGTCTATTAACCAGTACTTAGTTCCTGCACCCAGCATTTTGTTTGTTAGTTTGTACATTGTACAAACAATGTACATTGCTGCTTAAGTGTTTGTTGAAAAAGCCCAGGAGGCCTTTTCACTATTGAGTTTGACTCACAGTGGCAACTACTAGATGGGTCACCCTGCTGTTCTTAAAGTTTATGACTTAGTAGCAGAAGCTTATCACCAAAGATTTAGATCACTTAGGAAACATAGGCAGACATATTCTGGGTTTGATAAAGATTTGACGACTTTTTGTCGGTGTACTACTTCACGGGTAAAACATTAGAAAACCCACAAGATCGGATTCAACTTGAGCAATTTAACATTGCCAGAACGTGTGGTGACATATTTGAATGAACAAAAAATGTGCAATATTACAGAAGCTGCTTAACTGGCAGATGACTTTGTCCGGACCCACAAGGTTTATCTTGGTGAACATCTTAGCTGTGGGGATGGTGGCTTTACAGATATGAATGGTGTACACTCTAGTAAGTTTACTTCAAAAGTTGATTAGAGTTTCAAGTAAAAAGGGATCCCAGTCGAGTGTGTAATTGTTTTGGTAAGGCCCATTGGGAAATTTTACTCAATTCAATTTTATTTATATTGCGCCGATTCACAACAAAGTCATCTCAAGGGACTTTACAGAATAAAGTCAAGACTGTAAAGATGTATAGAGAGAACCCAACAATCAAGATTTTTGGGCCCAAATACTATGACTTCAGTTTTGTCTGAGAAATTGTGGGACATCCAGGCCTTTATGTCTTGTAGGCTTGAGAGTTCTGTTTTCAGCAGTTTTTTGAATACTGGGAGAGAGTCAGCTGAGCATGCAGAGTTTGGTAGCTCGTTCCACCATCGTGGGATCATTGCGCTAAAAAGTTTTGCTTGGTGTCTTCTGTGCTGTGCTGGGACCACCAGACATCGTTTGTTGGCAGACCGCAGCGGGCGGGAAGGATTGTAGACTTGAATGAGTGAGTTGAGGTAAGCGGAAGCTGTCGAGTTAACCACCCTGTGAGCAAGAGACAGAGCTTTGGTTCTATAGATAAATATAGCTGGATATCATCAGCATAGCAGTGTAAATGTATGGAGTGTTTTCTAATAATGTTGCCTAAAGGAGACATATATAAAGTAAAAGGTATTGGTCCTAACACAGAGCCTTGTGGAACTCCATAGCTAACCTTTGTGTGCATGGAGGATTCATCATTAACATGAACAAATTGAAATCTATCAGATAGATAAGATTTAAACCAACCTAGTGCAGTTCCTGTAATCCCAATTTCATGTTCCAGTCTTCATACAAATTATTCCTGTACAGGTGGTCGCACAACTGCTTTGCAACTACTTTTGTTCAGTGTCCAGTTTTGCAAACCAAAGATAAACTGATGTAAACTTTACATCAAACAACTAATCCTGTGGCAGTTGCTGCCTCTGTGTAGGCCATTGCAGCTTGGAGGCCCTCACTAAACCCTCTAGATTTCTTCTTGATCAGGTTCAGGTGCTGCCTGAGGCTGCCCCGATTTTGGAGCAAGAGAAGCAAACCTCTTTATTATTAGGATAGATTGATCCAGGCATATGCTGATGTTTTTGGACCTGGTGCTGGATCAAGTGTCTACGGGAATCTGTAATTTCCTGCCCATGGATGAAGTTCATGTTATTTTGGGAAATGATCTGCCTGGTGAGAGGCTGGGACCCAATGTGTCTTCAAATCCTCAGATGGAGGAAGCTCCATCTGGAAAGTAATATTGCTGAACCCTGTTCTTCTAGCTTGGCTTCACCATGTCTGTTAGTGAAAAAAACAGGTTTGACCGTTAGATCTGTTGTATAGATTTTTGCCAGAAGAAGTCATTGATCAAGCCTGACTGTTTTCCTCTACCTTGTATGGAAGATGGTGTGGACCAAGTAGGTTCTGCAAAGGTTGTTAGTAAGTTTGACTTGCTAAAAGGGTATTGGCAGGTCTAGAGCTAGAGAAATAGCTTCTATTCTTATTCCTACAGGACTTTACTTATATACAGTCAAGCCCTTTGAAATGCACAATACTCCAGCTACTATCCAATACTTGATGAACAAAGTTGTGTATCTATAGTTTAGATGGATGTGCTTTGTATTTGGGCAAAGTAATCTACAGTGTCACCTGTAGCATATTCAGGCCCTGTTTGATCTTTTGGCCTGAGCTAATCTGACCTGACTAAGTGTGAGTTTGCCAAGGCCACAGCCGCCATCACATCTGCATGCTGAGTGTCTCCCTGTGTCTCACCTCTCATTCCCTTAATCATTACTTTATCTTCCGTGCTCGTCTCAAAATGATTGGGAAGACACTTGCGGGGTGAGAGGAGACAGGTGTTCACGTCAGGTCACTGCTCATCACCACCTTCATCATCATCATCACCATCATCATGATCATTATTAATAATTACATTTATTCATTAATTATTTATTTTGATATCAATTATTTAGTTAATGTTTAGCTGCATTAATTGTTTAAAACCTTCAAAAACTAGAATTTTAAATCCATAAGCGTGAGTTTCACAGGAGTCTGAGACATTTCCTGTTAGTCTACTAAGTCCACTAAACATGTGGGTTCTAATGAATGGACTGCAGGTGGGTGGGGGAGGGTATTTGTTCTGCTGGAGGTCAGAGGTCGCAGAGGATGTGGTGATGTGAGGGTAGCCATGGTGATGACCTGCAGAAGCAGAGGTCATCAGTTTGGTTAGATGTGCTCACTCACTGCCTGCAGCTGATGTTCAGCACTGAGTCTCTGCCGTTTTGTTCCCAACTGATCCACAAACTAAAATGTCTGAATGATAAATCTCGATCTGATTTATTTTCCAGATTGGCCGGTTTCACCAGCTTTTAAAGACTTTTTGAAGTAAACAGGTCTATGTGCGGTCAACATGAGACCTACAGGAGACTCAGATCATTCGGAGCATCTTTAGAAATACTGAAGTCCTAAAACTCAGTGTGGGAAGAAAAAATCACTTCCCTGATCTACAAATGTATTTTGTGAGATGTTTGATTGAAAAAAATCAGTGGACAGTAACAAACATGATCTGTCAAGCAGTAATTTATTAGAATCAGGTTAAACTTAAACTTACAGTAAATAATCCAAACACAATCTGCTTCCTCTGTCTGTCCTCCTGTTGTCCTTCTGTCTTCAACATAAAGCATCTTTTCTGTTAATTTCTCTTTGTTTTCACTGTCTTTTTGTCTGTATCTCCAGCCAAATTCATTTTTAGTAAAATAATTTACATCTTTTTTTTATTTTACCATTTTTTGCATCATTTTGAATTTGAATTATAGAAAACGTGTCCCACACAGAACAATAATGTGTTTATGCAACAGACTGTGACACTATGATGATGGTTTGTGTTGTTAAACTGCGAGAACTGTGTCTCTGTAATAATTAGACCCACAGTCTACAGTTTAATGTGATCAGCTCAGGGACATGCAGGAGAGAACAGGGACAGGTGATACATGAAATGGTTCATCCACAGAGTTAATCTTAAGTGAAAATAAAAACAGTTTAACGTGACGTTGGATGACGTGTTGAGCATTTTGTGTTTCTCAGCTGATGTCTGAGGATCAGGATGAGGATGATACATCTATGGGTACAAAGCAGTGTGTTAGTAAAACTCTTTGGTTACCTGGATCAGCTTTGGTGGACAACAAAGCAACAAAGGTGATGATATCATCATGAGACAGCTGGTTGTTTCATTATATAAACCTCTAAGACCTCGATGGTGGTTCAGTGCGGGGACATTTGAAGTCAAAGCTGTTGAATCACAGTTTGATATTTGACATTTAGCTGCAGAAAGTTTCACCTCTGCAGAAGTGGAAACTGGACTTTCCATAATTTAGGTAAATTTGCAGCACATAAACAGTTTTTTAGTTGCTGACTGCTGCTCTTTTTCACCACGGCTTAAATTATGGGACATTGAGCTGATGTCTGCATTTGTGTAGTGTTTAACCTCCTTTTGGATCAGGTCCAGTGACTCTCAGGTCTGTTCAGGGTGGGTTTCCTGAGATCACATCAGATCAGGCCTGTTTTTTTTTTTTCTTTTCAATGTTCGATAGAACAAATCCAGAAACCTCCAGAATTATGGAATCATCAGTAGGTAGAGTAGCAGCATCTACCAGCGATGTTACCGTCTGTATTTTATTATCAGTGACATCACTTCATGTTTCCTCAGCGAGCCAGAAGCCCCCTGTGTTGGCCCCCACTGCATCAGCAGTGAGGAGAGGAGGAGGCTGTTCCTTTTGTGTTCCTTTTTCTTGTCTCTAGTTGGATGCAGTGTCCCCCCCCCCCCAAACTCACACAAATAAGCTCAGGACATAATGTTTCCTTCAGTGTCAGCAGTAATCCAGCATCTGACGGTTTCCATGGTTTCAGCAACAGAGGAGCTGATGCTGAATAACTTGGTTCAGGCTTTAAACAAATGACAGACACTGGGCAGGTTTGTCAATTGTAATCTGTCTCCAGTTTTCAGCACATTAGTTTTGCAGTACAGATAAATGTCCAAACTGGGGGAGTTTTACTTTACAAGACGCGGCTGCTGATTTGTTAGTGTTGCACCATGTTCTTCATACTAATGCTTCAGGACCAAGTCTAAAAACGTGATCACAGTTTAACTTTGGATCAGTTGGATGGTAAAGATAAAAACAACACTTGGTGGCCACCCTATGGCCTTTTTTCCACATAAGGAGAAAAAAAATCATAAATATGTGTTAAATCACACGCAGCCATATGTTTGCATTCAATAATTTCCAAAGCAGCTGCCATTAGGAGCCACAGCTGAAGCTCAAACTGGATGACGACAAACTGCGTCTAAATTTGTGGAACAATTTCAGAAAAATGTTTTTTGAGATGTGTTGCTGCCATCAAATGCAAAATGAGCTAATATTTTCCATGAAATGGTAAAATGTCTCAGTTTCAACATTTGATATGTTGTTTATGTTCTATTGTGAATAAAATATGGGTTGGTGAGAAATCATTTTATTCTGTTTTTATATACGTTACATCGTCCCAACTATTTTGGAACTGATGTTGTACATTTCCATATTGTTCTTTGTCCTTCTTGTTGTCTTTTTCATTGTAGAATCACAAAACCCAAAGTTACTTTTCTCTCCTTGATAGATTTGAGGATACCTCCATATTGTTTGCAGAAACCGTATTAGAACTGTCACAAACCCGACCAGAGGCCCTTAGCTGTGGGGTCGGCTCCACATAGAAGCTAATTGACCAACCTGGACAGTATGAGCAGGTGTTTTGACTTTCTTTTGTCAGATTCATAGGTTTTTGAGTTGGACTCTGACTCATAAATGTTTGGATCTGGACCCATGGGGATTTTGACAGACTCATTGGTGTGTTGATTCAAACTAGCGGGTGTTTTATCTCAGACTTGTGGTTGATGATGTTCCTCTCAACTTGGACTCCTAGATTGTTGTGACTTAGACTCATCCATATTTGGACACTTGATGCTTTGATTTGGACTCCTCGTGTTTACCACTTAAAAAAGTGAGATCATGTCCAACTGTTATTTGACCAAACCCCTGCTTGTATGTAAAGTGGCCCAATGAGCAGCAACTTCAAGATCTAATGAGTTGTGACTCATGTGTTTCCACTGTTTGATTTATTGTTGTATGTCTCACCAAAGTTCACTGATGTGGATTTATGGATGTTGAATGTTGCTGTGGACAGCATCCTGATGTCTGCAGCTCATCTCTCTGTGTTTGCTGGTAAAACACAGCGTGGGCTGAAGTCATAAATGTTAAGCAGCTGCTGCGCTTTAATGTGAAATGACACGATGTTTGTCTGCACACGCTCAGTGATGCTGCAGACACTAGATGACCTCCTCTCACCTCAACTCTTATCTTTTCTCCTTGTTAATCTGAGCTTTTCTCAGCTGTCTGTGTCAGCGTCCACTGTGACGTCTTCACACCAAACACCTTGACACTCAAACTCTTTTACTTTTTCACTTCATATTAAGTTAGAGGAGTTTTTGACCTCTGCTTGTGTGATGCAGCTGTTTCCTGTCAGTGAGGCTCTGTTGAGTTTTTTCAGTTCACAGATGATGTGATAAACATTTCTGCAAATCGTTTATCTAAAAACACACATGGATGTTTAAACAACAATAAGTTTTATACAGAAGAAAGTGAAGCCCGGTGGTGGAGCGGTTAGTTCAAAGTACGAAGGTCCCTGGTTTGACTCCACCTGTCAGCTGCAGCCTTTCTGTGCGGAGTTTGCATGTTCACCTTGTGCTTCTGGGTACTCGTTTATTTTCCCACAGTCCATGCATGTTAGGTAGGTGGGGTAGGTAACTGGTAACTCTAAATTGCCTGTAGGTGTGAATGTGAGTGTGAATGATTGTTTGAGGAACTTTAAGGAACAAAAAGTCAGAATACATGGCTCACACGATATTCTGGAATGTGGGGTGTCCACATGCTGTACGTCTTACTCTGATAGTCAGACTTATAGGATATATAGCATCCAAGTGCATAGGGGTCAAACACGTTGTGTGTGTTCCTTTTTATTGATGTTTGTTTTTATGCTAAGCTAGTTTAAAGGTGGAGACGAGCCTGATATCCTTAGCGCAGCGTGGTTGTGGAGAAACTGAGGTGACTTATTCAGTGTTTGTTTGTCTGCTGTGTTTGTGTGTGAGGAGGCTGTGAGGGGACAAAGGACAGATTTCACAGACAGACAGACAGATGTTATATAAGCTGCAGTGAAGTCCATTAGAGCTGAATGGAGATGATTCGCACACATTATCTAATTACACACACACACACACAAACAGTGACATCACCCTCTACAGAGAGATATAGCACACGCTCCTGTCTCCTAGCAACTCCCCCCTGTCTCCCCCTCCGTGTGCGTCATCAGAGAACAGAGGCGGGCGAGAGACACTGACAGAGGCTGAGAGATAGACGGGCAGGCAGACAGGTTTCAGTGAGTGTGTTGAGGAAAGAAACTGTTGGAAACCTTTTGTTTCCTGCAGGACATCACACAGCAGCATCAGGACACTGAGACTGCAGAGGACTCAGAGGAACTCCACCCTTCAAACCAGGACTGGCTCTGAGACAGACCTGCTGCTGCTGTGTGCTGGACACACACTTAATGCTCTCCTATCCTAATCACTCAGTGATGTGTGTTTTGTTGTTTTTCAGGTCTACAGGTTTAAAGGCTCCACAGAGCCTCCGAATCATCACTGTATTCTCACAGAAAACAGAGAAAGACATTAAGTAAACAGCTGAAACAAATACTTCTCCTACATCACAGTATACAGTACTTGGAGAGAGTTGTGTGTTCACATTTGTCAATTCCTGGTAACACTGTTGTTGTGTCGTTACGGTTTTCAGCTGCAGCTTCTTCCAGGCTCTTCCTCCCTGTGTGAACCAAACGCTTCCTGGGTGTCAGGGAACATGCATCACTACACATCGCTGACATTGGTCCGACCAAACCAGATTGACTCCAACACTCATAATGAGACTAAAGACACTGGGTTGCCCCCAGTCTGTGGGTGTTTGGACTTTGGACTTACAGACCCACAGACCCACAGACTTGAACTCACTGATGATTTGAACTTGTTGGTGTTTTAAATAAACGGGTTTTCTGACTTGTCCCTGACTTATTGTGGTGTTGACATAGAGTCATGGCTGTTTTGAATGACACTCTGACTCGAGTGTTGTGGCTCGAACTCACTGGTGTTTTAACTCAGCATCTTGCATGTTTTGACTTGTTAGTGCTTTGATTGGAATTTGTCCCCAGCTTGTGGATGTTCTGAGCCACATTTCTTAATGTTTTGATTAAGCTTCAACTCAGTGGACTTGTCTAAAATCATGTGTCATTAGAAACAGGAAATTGTTCTTTCCTAAATCTTGCTCTGATCATTGCACGCTGGGGCATTATGAAGCCTCCAAAGTCTTTGAAGCTTTTACGTTACGTAAAGCATTAAATATCTCGATATTGGTGTCCATATAGTTCTGTCTTCATGGTGTAGTTGAATGAAAGCAGATCACCTGAGTCACTGGGAGCCTTCACATCACGTTTGGATCAGGAATCTTCATTCAATCTGTCCTTTGTGTGGATTAAAGATTTGTCCAGAGCAGCAGATGTCTCTGTCTCTGGGTCCTCCTGTAGCAGAGCTAACATGCTACATGTTGTAGCTGCATTAGCCTCTGCACGCCTGAGCACTGCAGTGGTTTCCATAGTGACCAAATGCACGTGAACTCTGCAGCTGGTGGAGTTTATGAAAGTTGTTCCTGAGTCTAAAGTACGATCAGTGTGTGTTTGTCTCTGCAGGGTGGAGGCTGGACTGTTTATATTTCTTCCTGAGGCAGCGAGGGGGGATGGGGGTGGGTGGGGGGTGTGATTGTAAACAGAGGAAGTGGAGATTTATTTGATCACAGTTAAATATCTCCTCATGCTGAGCCTCAGTTTACTTTATTGTCCAGGTCGTTTCTTCTTGTTCAGCCTGTAAAAATGCAACTGAAACCTCTGATGGTCAAGTTTGTTTTTACTAGATCCATAGATTCAACTCTAAATACTCTTTATGTTTTAGGAACATGTTGAGAACCAGGACGCTCCGAGATGGAAGAAACACTCATTTACTTAAGAAAAAGTATCACTACCACAGTGTAGAACTGTAAAATGTACTTATGTAAAAATACAGTTGTTAACTCAAACAAAAACAAAGTAGCCAAAGTAAACATACTCTTCCTGCAGAATGTCACATAAACATCAGTAAATATGATCTATGTATTAATGTGTTCATCAGCTGCAGCTGATGTTAACAAACTGTTTTGATGATGGTATGTTCTTAATAATCAGACTTTATCTTACTTTATGTACTGCTTGGTGCCTGCTGAAGTTCACAGTATGGCTTGATGATTATACAGTATTTGGTTTTAATAACCAGACTCTGAAAAGTCAAGTGGTGGAGGAGGTGGAGAGGTCGTCCACCACTCCCACAGTTGTTTGTTTGATGCCTGGCTCCTCCTGTCACATGTTGAAGTGTCCTTGAGCAAGAAACTGAACCCCAACTTAGTTGGCCCCCAATCAGTGTATGATTGTGAGTGTGAATGGGTGAATGAGAAGCAGTGTAAAGCGCTTTGAGTGCCAATAGGTGGAAAAGTGATATCTGTAGTTATCAAATAAATGTAGTACAAAGTAATAGAACATGGAAATACACAAAAGTACTTTCCTTTTTTTTACAGAGTACTATGTAGTAGTTTATCAAGTAGCAAAATGTATATAGAAATATGCAAAGAAAAACTAGTAAAGTAGAAATAAGCAACAAAATAAAACGATATGCAAAGTCAATATAATGTGTACTTCTTGACTACAGTGTGATAAACAACACACCTCACTGTAACTAAACAATGAAACATTAGATTTTACAAGAAGTGAGTCTCTACACAGGGAAATGTCAGTAGGAACCAGATGAAGTAGATTCACGGTCAGTGAAATGACACATTGAAGAGGCCACTTTGTGCTTTCTGACTAACAAACTGTACATTAAATACACCAGGAAACAAAGATATTTGCTAGTCTGATGTCGTCAGTCATCAATGAGTCATCTGTCATCACTGAGATGCTGAAAACACAGATAGAAATAAAAAACACCTAAATCTGAGCTTTTGAAATAATGAAGACGCCAAAAATGTTCTTTCAAATTCACCTAAAATGGCCAACACTTAATCAGAGTGAACCAGAACAAGAGGGATGGAAAGTTTGGAAGAGAAACTAACAGGAATTGATGACTGCAGCTTCTTAGTGTGGGTGTTTCCGCAGTGACCAATGATCAGTGGGAAAAACATGAAGATAGTTTAATGTCAGGGACAGGGGAGTGGTCCCTGACCTGCTCTCTGCTGGGCATTCATAATACACAGGCCAGTATGTGAAGTACAACTTCAAATAGGTGGTGGACCCATCAAAGAATTATGTAATTCTTGTTTAATTTGTCCCCAGTGTAGTTACTGTCTCAGTGAACAATAAGGACTCTGGTAAAGAGCAGATGTTGCCATCGTTGCTGTCTGAAGCTTCCAGGACCAGACATCCTTAAGCATGATCCTAAAAACAGCAGCCAGCCTCACACACCTGCTTCCACTTCACTCGTTACCTCGCTAACACACATGCAGGCTGTGGGCCTCCTCTCCTTTCCCATTTTAACCCATCGACTCTGTGGGAACCTGGACCTCCTCAGCCTGCAAACCTGCTCACTTTTGGATACTTTTGGTAAAATTTGTTTGTCTTTGCCTCATTATGTCATCCACACAGAAAAGCTAGAAACCAGTACACTGCAGATCATAACCGCAGACATCACTGGTTTTATGAAGGTTGATGACCACGTGGCAGTGTTGAAAAGCCCTGTTTTCTGTTTCCTCCCTGCGGATTAGATTAGATCAGGCGCTTTTCCTCATTTATCTGTGTTAGCGAGGACATTACTGAAAGTCTCTGTCTCTGCAGATGTCCAGCTATAAACGAGCTACCTTGGAGGAGGAGGAGGAAGTGTCGGACGTTCCAGTTGAAGCAGGCTCATCTCCGGACAGAGTGGAGGTCAGTGAACGCAGCAGATGCACCATACCAGGGACGGGGGGGGAGGTTAAGGGGAAGAAAAAGACAAAAAGGAAGACAAATGAGTCAAAGATAGACATTCAGTAGCTGATCAGGCACAAGGTCAAACCACTGTGTCTGTGGGAAATGAGGTTTACAAACAGAACCTGCCGCGTATAAAGAAATCTGTTTAAATCTCCTGAGGACAACAGGTCCCAGGTGGATTCCTGGATTTACAGTGGTTCAAATTCCAGAACACAGGAGCCAGACCAGACAGAAAACACAGCAGGGGGTCAGCTCTGTGTGAGTCCACCACCACCAAAGAGGAGCAGCAGGGGGAGTCTGGGGGGTAGACACTCAGTTTGTGCAGGACATGTCAGGACTAGGACTAAACGGGTCTAGGAGGTGAGAACAGAACTCATGGATACATAAGTGGTCTTACCTGTTAGAGAGAAGTTGCCCAGATTGAGATGGGTCTTGGGACAGGCTGACACTGT
This sequence comes from Channa argus, assembly GCF_033026475.1. NCBI lineage: Eukaryota > Metazoa > Chordata > Actinopteri > Anabantiformes > Channidae > Channa > Channa argus. Next base: position 28,712,168 of record NC_090202.1, read on the forward strand.
CATCCAGGACTCTGTCTCCATTACTGTCCCATAGTTGTTTCTAGTGTCTTATTCATCACAGCCTCAGGATTTTTACAAAGACTGGCTCATCTTTAGAAGTTTGGACTGAGAAACTGGAGACTGACTGGAAGCTGCAGTTTGACTGAATTCGGTCTCTGTGTCTCAGGTGGGCTTCAGAAAAGGAGGTGTGGACATTTTTGGTAGAAGGACTCAGCTGGAGGTCCTGCTGTCAGTCCTACTGCTAACAGCTCTGCTGGCCCTGCTGGCCTGTCTGCTGGTTCTGGGACTGGGATTCAGCTCAGGTAACTAGACACATCACACCTGTCCTTAAATCTTCTACACCCTTTTTTTGTCCTATTTTCTCCCTCTTTTTTTTTTCTCTTCCTCTTTTCCTTTTCCACATTTTTTTATTTCTTGACAACCTTTCATCTTTACCTCCTCCTTTTTTACTCCCTTTCCTTTATTCCATCCCTACCTACTGGTCTCTACCTACTTCTCTCCCAGCCTCCTGTTTGTCTCCTTACTGCCTTCTTTCCTTTTTCTATTCTACTTCCCGTCTCCTTTCCTACCTTTTTCTACTTCATTCCATCCCTTCTCTTCTTCCTTGCCTCCTCCTGTCTTTTCCACTGTTACCCCCCCTCCCCTTCATTCTCTGACTCCTCGTTTCCTATCTCAGCCCATCCCTTCCTTCCCCATGTCCCTGCTTCTTTATTTCTCTTCCTTTCCCACTCCAACCCAACCAGTTTCTTTCTCCCATCCTTCCCTGCGTCCTCCTTCACTATCAGCAGTTTGTTATAAAACCTGAAACTTCACTTTTCTCTCTTCTTTGGCTCATTTATTTAATTATTTTCTTTCCCATAATGCCGTGCAGACAATGAACGTGGACTGTGCTTGTCAGAGGCTTGCGTGACAGTGGCCAGTCAGATGGTGGAGGCAATGGACCGCAGTGCTGACCCCTGCCAGGACTTCTACCAGTTTGCTTGTGGAGGCTGGATCAGGAAGAACCCACTGCCTGATGGACGATCGCGCTGGTCCACCTTCAACAGCATCTGGGAGAAGAACCAGGCACTGCTCAAACACCTACTGGGTAAGACAGACCTCACTTGAGCTTTGGCCTGTTATCATAGGGGGTGGGGGCCGTGTCCTGAGTCCCATTTCCAGTGTTCCAGCATTTAATGACAAACAGCAGGACACATTCTGTGGCTGTCTTCTCTTCACATGGAGTGGACAAAGGTGGAATTTGATCATGAGTAGAATCTACAGCAAATTATACAGGACATTCTTCTGTCCGACCTAAAAACCCTTTTTGAGAAATTGAGATTTAAACATTTAAAATTTAAAACGAGCTAATCAAGCCTGAACACAAAGTTTATCTATCAAGAAAAATAACAGATGAGCAAATGATGAACATGGAGACAATGGAATTTGATGCTTTTTAAGTTATTAACAATGGACCAAATTCTACATTTGGAACACAATTTACCCAAAAGATGTGGTTTGTAAAATCTTCACATGGGGTTTTGTAAAGCCTTGAATTATTGATCTCACAGTGTGGAAACTAAGATTCTGATGAATTTAGTTGAAAATAGACTTTTCATATTTATGTTTGGTTGTTCTTTCCCCTGTCTGCAGTTTTGTACTAGGACAAACGTCCCTGACTGACTCAACAGGGTTGAAATCTCATCCTGACTTCTGCCCCTTGCCTCTGTGGGTGTGGACATAGTCCAATTGCACTCTGCTTTAGAGATCAGTAATGTTTTGTGTGTTTTAGAGAATGGGACTTTTAATGGCAGCAGCGAGGCAGAGAGGAAGACTCAGTCCTACTACCTGTCCTGTCTCAACACACAGAGGATCGAAGAGCTGGGAGCTCAGCCGCTCATAGACCTCATCACAAAGGTAACGTTCATTCACTATGTTACCAGAGTAACCCCATCACTTAGGTGTAACCCCTTTGCATGAATCTTGAAAAGTCTGATTTTTATCTGTTTCTCAGGCCAAGTGCTTAAAAACCCAATTAAAACCAACAGTACAGGGGCCTAAACTCTGCAGGGATGGAAAAGTAGACACTTATTACATGACAGAAAATACAGGTATATGATTTGGCCTTTTAAAATGTCCCAATAACCAGAAAATCTCCTTATGACACGATGCAAACTTAGAAATTAGAAATAACTCATGCCTTCTAGATTTGATTAAAATATTTATATATATTTTGTATTTTTATTAGGTGTTCATTCACAACTTGTTTTTCTAATATTTTCATCACCAAACAAGTTGAGATGCAACTGACTTAACTCACTAAAATTTTTTATTGGCGATCAAAGATACTCTGTACCCTTAACACAAGATTTTACAAATGCTTACAGTGTGTTTGTCCAGTAATGAATGTGTTACCTTGTGTGTAGATCGGGGGCTGGAATATGACTGGTCCCTGGGAGAAGGAGAACTTTATGGAGGTTCTGAAGATGGTTTCCGGGCCGTACAGAGCTCAACCTTTCTTCAGTGTCGGCGTCAGTGCAGATCCCAAGAACTCGAACAGCAACGTCATCCAGGTAATCCAGACCCAAGGTCACAGACAACCACAACCAGACCCCAGACAATTTAATAATGAAGATGCCAGAAATGCAAATTTAAGAGATTTTGCAATGTGAACAGCTTAATGACAAAATGTGCTGGTAAAATCTATTCACAATGATTGAAGGTTCCGGGACCTCTGCTCATTGGAGACGATGTAAATCGGCCTCTATATAAATCTGTGATGCTGTGAATGCAAAAAATAATTTAACCACTTCCCTGTGAAGTTTGTGCAACTTAAAAATCATAAAATCACAATTCATCACAATTTAAATATCAGTGTTAGTCCTAAATCCCAAAGCTTTTGAAGTTGCAGCTGAAATGAGCCCAGACATTTCAATGGGTCTGGGTCAAGGTGCGTCTGTCGGTCCAGGTGCTGCAAGTGGATTGGTCGAAAGCTTACAACACGGATGTTTCTTCAGCAGTTGCATTGGGGCTTGTCACTTCTGTGACAATTCTCTGGTTACGTGTGACCTGGTCATCTCCTCCACAGGTGGACCAATCAGGGCTTTTCCTGCCATCCAGAGACTATTACCTCAACAAATCGGCCAACGAGAAGGTGAGACTTTCGGCTCCAGTGTTGACTTGGCTTAAGAAGAACTGGCTGTATAAAGAAGGAGTAGCAGGCCCTAGTGTAAATCTGTAGTTGAACTGATTTTACTAATGCGCTTCCACTCATGCAATCTGCCCGTTCCAGGTGCTGGTGGCATACCTGGACTACATGGTAGAGCTGGGGATGCTGCTGGGTGGGGAGAGGAGCTCCACACAGCTTCAGATGCAGCAGATCCTGGAATTTGAGACAGCGCTCGCTAACATCACCGTCCCACAGGACCAACGCCGTGACGAAGAGAAGATCTACCACAAAGTCACCATTGCTGAGCTACAGGTGAGGTCCACTACACCTGAGAGGATCCACTGATAAGAACCTGGTGTTTAAGTTTGAAAATGAGCAAAAAGTCAGTGCTTGCGTGGGTTGGATTTGTTGCCAGACCCTATTGGGTGTGACAGGCCTGTATCAGGGCCAAAGTCAGTGTAGACATAACCCCGGACTGAATGCTCCACACAGGATGCTGTGACACAGTTTTGTTCATTTGGAGAGAGCTGGAAAGACCATTTCTACAATAAGTGAGCTAAAACCTGAAGTGTCCACACCAGGTGTTTCAGCTCTTCACTGAGATCTGTATAAACTGTTTAGACTAACTGGACTGGTGCTCTAGGTGGTTTGAGTTGAACTCTCCACACAAACAGAGAAATCTCCTGAGTTGCTTTTTTTTTTAAAGATAAAAAATGCAAAGCATTCCTTACAACAAAGTTAATATCTGCTGATCTTGTACTAATAAAAGGATCATATCACTGAGCACACATGCAGCAGGTATGTGTGCTGGTCCTTGTTTTTCTGCGTTACACTTCAGGATAAGCAGTGATGTAGATGTGTTCTCTGTAGTCTGGGGCTCATTGTGTTGTACTGTGTCTCTCTGCTTCAGGGTTGCAGATGCTTCTAGGGTCACCATGGTGACTGTTGCCATGAGCTGTTGCTATGAGCCTGCATCTCTGAGAGAGGGTTAGATAACAGGTTATTATATAAACATGGCTGATATGAACATAAAGGAGACTTCAGATACAATGTCTGTCCATTTTACACCCAGACTAGTAAAGTGACAGTAGAGCCGTCAAACTACTGACTTTGCCGGTTACATAACTGATTCATGTTTGAAGCCGTGTGTCTGGAAAAACTAGAGAACAGCTCACACCTGGAAAAAAACATCCAATACAACCTTGATCATAATATTTTGTCCACCCCATTCAAATCAGTGAGCTTAAACTAAATGACACCTGTTTGTAAAATGCACTGCTTGTTCAACAGCTGCATAAACTACATCCTCCAATTGTCTAAAGTGACATGAATGCCTTCATTTGTCTGAAGTCCAAGCTTTGCATCAGAATTTAAAATGCTTCTAATGATTGACAACTTTAAAAGGCATTGCTCTTTTCTACATGTCCCTAAACACAACTAACTAAAGAAGTCAGGGGGCTAATGCCTTTTCCTCTCCTGTCCTTTCTGAAACAACCTCCCACTGACATCAGTCTGACTCTGAAGGTTTCCAGCTTCAATTAGTGGTTGGTGCTTGTACCTGAATGTGCAAACTCTTCAGCTACTCTGTTAAAATAAGACCAACCTTAACCAGCAGCAACATTTGAGTGAAGGGCATGTTAATGTATCAATGATTATAATCTGATGTCAGACTGCAGTGGCTCTAATGTGAACATTCTGCACAGAGGAAAAACCTCTTTTTCCTAATCATGGTTTTCTTTAACTACTTTCTAAGCAGCTAGAAAACAATTTCTTATTGTCTGACTCAATCTGTAATATGATGTAATGCTTCATATAACAGATTGAGTTTGTTTATTAGACATTTGGTTCAGACTATATTTATACAAACATATTGTTGCTAAAAGTTTAGTGCAAACACTGAGTGCAGCCTCTTTGCACCTGCTTCACCTGTTTGTTGCAGAGTAGAGTCTCTGGTTTTCGACTTTTTCACTGTCTGAAGCTCCAGCAGACAGCAGGGATTAGTTTTTCATCTCAGCATCTGACCCACCCCAGGGGCTGCAGTCTGTTTCCAGACTGAGGATTACTGCTGACACTGACCCACAGATCTGGTCCAGACTGGACATGAAACTCTCCTGGTTCATCTTCAGTGCATAATATCTGCATCTCATAAACAAACATGCTCTCTGCAGTTCAGCTCACTAATTTAAACATTATAAAACAAAATGTTGTTTTTGTTATGTTTGGGACCAGTTGGTAACTATGGCAACAGGTCCTGAATCTGACCAAAACCTGGCTAACGTGGGTCATTTTTCTCAGTTCAGCTGCAGGTTCTAAAGTGCTCTGAACTGGTCAGGATCATTTAGCTCAAGTCGGTTAAGACTCGTGGGCACTGTAACACCTGGAGTAGTCCACTAAAATCTTAAAACATAGGAGCTGATTTAAGTGAAACTCAAATCCCATCTGTAGGCCTAACCTTGTTAAGTGGTCTTTAGACTGTCTTCTATTTTGGCCGTTTATGCTTTCAGCTACTGGCTCCAGCAGTGGACTGGTTGGACTACCTGCTATCTTCACTGTCTCCTCTGGAGCTGAATGACACAGAACCTGTGGTCCTATATGCCAAAGAGTACCTACAGCAGGTGTCTGACCTTATCAACAAGACGGACCGCAGGTCAGAAAACACTGTCTGTAGGTGTAAATGTACAGTCCAGAAAAGAGAAACCATAAGCATATACAGTCCTGAAACCCATTTACACATGATGAAAACTGTTAACTGGTCTCTGCTCAATCTGTTTATCCTTAGTCTGTTAAACAACTACATGATGTGGACACTGGTTCAGAAGAGTGTGGCTGGTTTGGATCAGCGCTTTGAGAACGCTCAAGACAAACTGCTGGAGAGTCTCTACGGAACTAAGAAGGTTCTTACACATACTACCCTTGATAATACTGCTACTACTTTTAATACAAGTACCACTGCTAATGCTGTTATTTCTTTTACCACAGCAGGTAAAAAGTCTTCTAATGACTAGAGATACTGCAGTTGGTAATGTTCCTCCTTGTCAGTGGTTCTGCAGATGGAACTGTAAACTTGTTCTACTTGGCTTAAATGTTTCTGCTATTTTCTGACTTTGCATTTACTGGTTTTTGGACTCTGGGTAGCTATGCATGTGCTAATGCAGATACTTGTTCTATCTTTAACTACTTGGCTGCATTTACAGTATCTACGGAAATCTGGCTTTAACTGGGCCTGATCTGAGTGGATTCAAAAAGCTTCATCAGATGTATTTCACTTCTCAGTGGATGTGTTTGTTCTGGACTTCAGAAACTACTTTTGTGCTGGTGCTAATGGAAAAACTGGTTCTTCCTACTCTGCCTTCACCTATAGCCAGTTGTGCTCCTTTCTAACTGGTTCTACCCGATCTAACGGGTTCTGTTTCGTTGCAGTCGTGTACCCCGCGCTGGCAGACCTGTATTGGCAACACTGATGACACCCTGGGATTCGCTCTGGGAGCGCTCTTTGTTAAAGCCACCTTTGACAAACACAGCAAAGAGTTTGTGAGTCAGTGTTTACATCTGCAAGAATAATGATCCTAATCTTGTTCCTACATCAGGGATGGGGGGTCCTGAATCAAATACAGGTCTCCTCTGTGTAATCTTTCCTTGTACCTGTCTGTCTCTCAGGCTGAGGAGATGATCGACGGGATCCGCACAGCATTTAAAGATGCTCTGGACCAACTCAGCTGGATGGACGACCAGACAAGACAAGCTGCAAAAGACAAGGTACACAGACACACACACAAGTGGACATGTAGACCAATAGGTGGAGGAAAATCTGCTTATTGGTCTGATTCTATCTACCCCATTAGGCAGATGCAATCTATGATATGATCGGATTCCCTGAATTCATCCTGGACCCCAAAGAGCTGGACGATCTTTATGATGGGGTAAGTGACAACTGATGATTTTCTGACCTTATGTAATTAATGTAAAGGAGGTGGGTTTGGGTTGAAGTTGCAGGTGATCTGCTGCCCCCTGCTGTTGAACATCATGATACACATGGGCTTTAACAGCTCTGTTGTGTCGTTTTAGTATGACGTGTCAGATGACAGCTTCTTCCAGAACATGTTGAACTTCTACAACTTCTCAGCTCGAGTGATGGCCGACCAGCTGAGGAAGACTCCCAACAAAGACCAGTAATACTAACGCAGACCAGTAACACACTCATAAAGGGCAGCTGCACTCACTGACAAATGTTGTGTTCATGAAACCTGTTTAGCACAAGTTTGTCCTCACTGGCTGAGGGAAATATTTTTATGCTTTTCTTTGTACGGTAAACTTGGAATGTGCTGTCAGGTTATTTGTCAAACAATATTCTCCAGACCCACTCACCTTTGCCAACTTTGTTGTGGATTTAGTTTTATTATGTATAACATTTTGAGAATTACTATATAATTAAGATTTGATGAACTCAATCAAAAGCCAATTATATCTAACTGACTGAAAAAGATTTAGAAAGATGCACAATTGTCTTTAATTCCCTTCAGTGAATATTAAACCAAAGCTGTGAAGGCAGATGTCATCAAACTCTGAGGTTTTGTTCAATTACACATCAATCAGACTGAACTGACCTTACTGTAGCCCTAAGGTCACAACCAGGCTTTTTGATGGACTGGTAGGACCATGTATTAAATGTTCCTCTCATTGTTTCCTTCAGGTGGAGTATGACTCCTCCTACAGTCAATGCCTACTACATGCCCACTAAGAACGGCATCGTCTTTCCTGCTGGGATCCTACAAGCTCCCTTCTACGCCCATGACCACCCCAAGTTGGTTTACCTCCATGTCTACCTGTCTGTAACTCTGTTTGACTAAATTGAATTGAGTGTATTTGGCTGCATTAATAAGATGTCACAAATCTATTAACAGACTAGATTGTGATTAAGGTCCATTTTATTCTTAATCTTGCTCTGCAGAGAATGAACCCTTTAGAATTTAATTTGGGGTTTTGTTTGTTTTGTTTCCTTTCATGACAAACTTCACATTTTAAACTCCAACTGTTCAGATTCTATGACTGGGTCAGTCGTCACAACAATGGGCCTCATATTAGAACCAGATTTGCTGTTTAATGGCACAAACAAAGTTTGTGGTGATCAGTTTTTCTAGAAATTTGTGTTTAGAGCAGCATATAAACTTCGATTTAATTCTAGACTATCCTTACAGTGAAAACACTTGTTTCAATTAAAGCTATTTTTGCCTTGATCCAAATCAAAATTTCTTTTGAATATAATACAGAATCTTTCTTACTTGTTAATGGAATTGTGTATATACTGTATCTCTTGTCTCTCACACTGAAACCAGCAGGATTTGGAGGTATGTCTTTAACCCAGTCTGTGTCCGTGTGTTTTTTAGGGCCTTGAACTTTGGTGGAATTGGAGTGGTGATGGGTCACGAGCTCACTCACGCCTTCGATGATCAAGGTGAGTTGAGATCACAGGTGTTCACTGTGACTGTGGATGTTAATAGAGGACCACACTGGCCCTGATTAACTGCACCAAGACTTTATTAGAATGATTTAAACTGGTAATCGAGTTTATTCAGAACACACCTTTATTTAATTAAATGGTCTTTCAATCTAAAATCTGGTTTAGTTCAGTTGGTGCCACACAGTTCCATTGTTCTTGGAAACTACGAAATAAATCAGAGTTCCACGGGTGCACTGGGAAACAAGTTCAGCTCTTTTAAAATGTATTGTCAGTTTGTTTACTTTTGTTTCCTTGTTTGATTGTTGATTATGTGGGGCTCTTCATTCTGATTGATTCAGCCTCACACTTGTGCTGGGAAACTACATTGCATAATTGGGTTATTGCTGATAGCAGGGAGGTGTAGAAGGGTTATAATATGGATGCTTCACTTCGACTGAGTCAATAGTTTAATGTGGATGTTTGCTTTACAGATGTCTGATTAACATTATTACTTAGATGCTGATGTGGTTTTAAAAAAATCTGTAAATTATTCCTTTGTTCATGTATGACTGAGTTGTCCTGCTTTGCATTAAGATGCACCTTCCTTCCTCCTCCAGGTCGAGAGTATGATAAAGAAGGTAACTTGAGGCCATGGTGGCAGAACTCCTCTGTAGATGCATTTCGTCAGAGGACAGAGTGTATGGTGGATCAGTACAACCGCTACACGATCAACGGAGAACATGTCAATGGAAAGCAGACGCTTGGAGAAAACATAGCAGACAATGGAGGACTGAAGGCAGCCTACCATGTTAGTATGAAAATCACAAACTACGATAAACTGAACTTTCCTGTCTCCAACTACTGGTCCAGTATGTTAAACCATCAATTATCTCCAATGTTAACAAATTGTGTTTTCTCCTTCAGGCTTATCAGTCGTGGGTCAAGAAGAAGGGAATGGAGAGAAGACTTCCTGCTGTCAACCTGACCAATGACCAGCTTTTCTTTGTGGGATTTGCTCAGGTAAACGACTCAGCAAAACCCAGGAGGGATTTTACAGTATAATCGCTTTGGTTTCTATTAATGACACTGTCTGTTCTGATTGGGGTCATGTTATATACTGATGACATTGTGATTGACCCACCTGTCACCACCAGATCCAGTAACAGTCATATCACAACTTGGCCTTTTAATTTAATCAAAATGTATATTCCTCTATCTTCTGCCTATGTCTTGTTGGGTAACATTTTTAAAAATGGGCCTTTTTAATATCGTCAAAGATCAATAGCTTTCAACCTGGTCCTTCAGGGGTCACAGTGGAATGTGTTCCGCATGTTGATTTGTTGTGAGCTTTTACGTAGGATGCCCTTCTTGCCGCAACCCTCCCATTTTATCAGGACTTGGGGCTGGCACCAAGGTGGGTGGGATTTGAGCCCATGTCCTTCTGCATCCAAAACTCAATGCTCTACCACTGAGCCATTAGGCCCACATCAAAACACTCATAATCTTTTCACAATCTGTGTTGCACCTTTCTTTTGTTTGGACAGTTATTCCTTTTGGACAAATGATGATAAAGGAATAAAAGATTAGTGATGCCTTAAAACAAAGGTCACAAACTCCAACCCAGGAAGCTGTTGTTGTGCTATAGGAATAGTTTCTAAAAAAAACAGAAGTAGCTAAGCATATTTGCACTTCAGCTACAATGTCCTGAAGCCAGTATTTTAGATCCCTGAAATGTCTGTGCTTAATACAAGGCTAAATTTATCAGTAAACTCCCCACTTTTGATTTTTATACTTATCATAATTGAGAGAACAGCCTTACTGTGTCAATTTTTTATGAAACCAAACAAAACCTTTTAACCTTTGAGTCCAAAATAATGAGCTCTCTGATAGTTGGTAGTCAATAGTGCAACATTTTCAACTCAACTGCACATGTCTCTTGAGGAATCTTAGCCCATTATTCCAGATCATCCACATGGCCTTGAGATGTGAGGATTTTTCTTGGCTTCTATTATTGTCTCCAATAAGATTGGTTTTTCCATCAAGTCTTCAAATGCCACTGATTCTGTTCTTTGGAGCCCCTTAAATTCAGTGGTGATTGTTCAGGTGAGATTTCAAAATGAGGGGCTGATAATTTTGACCACCTCAATATTCACCAAATTGAGGTATAAAGCAAATGTAAATATTTACTCTACAGTCTAAAATGTACCAGACGGGGGCTTTCCCAAACATTCTGTCTGACGTCTGGGAAATGTTCCATGGTTCCTAATTCCGACATTAACTGTATCAGTCCTGTTAAGATAACGCTTTTGTATTGGAGGTTAACAATTGTAGGTCTAGTGTTGAAGTTATGGGACCGTGGTGTAGTAGCTTCTACTACTGTACTAATATTTAGGTTTAAAAAAAAAACAGGTGAAGACTATGCTGAATAAAAATATATTGAATTTTTCATTTTTTGAACTGAAATCTGAGAGAACCAAAGCTACCTTCTAAGTTGATCTTATCTGTGCGTTTTAATCCCCAGAGCATCTGGCTGCTCTCTAGTTGTCATTCAGCTGCAAACACGTGTACTGATTTGTCTAATTCTTACATTAGCAGTAAAAAAAAAAAAAAAAAATCACTATAGCAGCAGTTTTTACTTTCTTCTGTGTTTTTCAGGTGTGGTGCTCTGTTCGAACACCAGAGAGCGCTCACGAGGGCCTGGTGACAGACCCTCACAGCCCCCCCAGATACAGGGTCATCGGCACGCTCGCCAACTCTCCAGACTTCAGCCGCCACTTCAGCTGTCCTGTAGGGACGCCCATGAACACGGGGACACGCTGTGAGGTCTGGTAGACAAACAGACTGAAGACCATCTGGTCAGGGTCCTTCTGCTAGTTAGGAAACAACGTGTCAGTTTAATTTCAATTTATTTGATTAATGGGAGAGTTTCTGAAATGACAGCAAGGTGGAGTCTTAATTATGAGCAGGTTTTTAGGATGTGGTGGTGATTAGGGCTGCAGCTGTAATCTTCAGATAAGATAAATCTATTAGACGATCAGACGGACTTCCTGTCTGGGAACTGAAAGGACATAGTGGACTTCATACAGAGACATGAAGGACTGATTATGATGAAGAAGCCACATCGGGCTGACTTTTCTGATTTCCTCTTTATTATATTAATTATTATTAATGGGCTTTGATTTGTGTGTTGTATGAACAAGCTCGGCCTCTCTTTGTTAACATCACTGTGATAAAGTCATGTGTCTGCGTGCGTATAAATCACTGTGGATTATCGGAGGAAGCTGTTAATCCAGGACTGCCCAACCATATTTCAGTCATTATCACGATCCACCTGAATTTAAGTCACTTCACTTGTACCATGTCTTATATGAAGAATGTTGAATATGATTAACATAGACAAACGACCTCAGGAGTGTTCAGACAGAAAGTTCCAATACAATAAAGTCGATACCAACATAAAGTCCTGCTCAGTTTGCATCAACCGCTGTCACACACAGAACTGCTCACATTAAAGTCTACACCTATGGGACATGAGCAGTATTTTTCTCCACGTTCCCGATGTGCACCACGTGGACACGATCAGGAATCTCAACCAGGTGATTAATTAGCTTCCATAATTCCTCACTTTTAATTGTTAGTGCAGGTTCCTGTTTGACAGCAGATGGAGCTCTCAGCCTGTTTACCTGGACTTAGTGCTGTCGCAAAGCCGACTTTAAACTCTGTGTGCGCGCGCGTGGGGGGTCGCGCTTTGTCTCCTCACAGTCCGATCCAGTATAACTCCTCTACATGTCGCTGTTTGTTCAGCAGAAGAAGCTGCTTCCTGTCCACAACATCTCTTCTCCTGCTGCTTTGGCTTTGAGGACCAAAATGGCTTTTAGACAGTGAGGACATTTTCGCTGATTCTCAGTTGGTGCAGTCATAGTTGTGAAACATTCAATAAATCTAATAAGTTTTAATTATTAAAGTGCCCTTTACTGAGCCTCGAGTCAGAGCTGCTGCCTGTAAATCCAGAGTGTAAAACATAAATGAGTTTAACAAACTCAATTCATCTTTTCTAGTTGAAACAGCTTTGCATTTACATTTAGTCATTTGTCAGACGCTTTTATCCAAAGCGACTTACAAGGCAGCAAGAATCGAAGTCAAGGAGAAAACATCAAAGCAAAGTCCTCTCAGAAAAGTGTTCACAGTTCACGTGATGCAAGTGTGAGAAAGACCAGAAAGAATTTTTTTTTGTGCGTGTTAATACAACTTTATTTTCAGACCATAATTACATTGTGACTTTACCGCTGAGCCCCCTCTAGAGCAGCCCCCCAAGCCACCAAGGACCACCTTGGTACAACTCAGATAAACATGGTAGGGTTGCGGGGTTAAAACACATCCCAAATCAACGTGTGGAACATATTCTGACCCCTGAAGGAACAAGCCAAAAACTTTACGTTTTTTATTACAGTTTGAGCAGGATAATGTCCATTCAGTGTCTGAACCTTCACAGACTCTGTTCACAGTATAAACATTAGATACATTAAACTTGTACTGCTACAGAGTCAAATACTGAACGGAAGAAATGGATGAAATCAAATTCTTGAAGTGGTTTTCTCCTCGACTCTGTACATAAACTAAAGCCCAGAACAAACCAAACATGAAATGAGATGATGCACGGACCCAACAGCATCAAGTTCAATGGTGTTTAAATGCTTCGTTTTTCTATCAGCAACTCCGAGAATTCACATCACTACTGTAGTACTGATACTTTACCTTACTTTAGAATTCTAAGCGCTACTTCTACTTCTAGTGCAGTATTTAGGGTAATCAAGTATATAACCTAAGTACATAACCTTCATTATTGCAGGACTGATAGTGGTCACCTCTTAGGTGTCTTGCTGGTAATCGTCAGTACACATGAAGTACTCCGCAGTACCGCAGTGAATCGGCTCAATGAGGATCGGGTTTCTTACAGTACGCTCCTCCCGTCGAGCCACGAGGAACCAAAACTGGCAAAAGGATCCAACCGGCGCCAAAGAGCAGCTGCTCGCCCGCGCTGGACATTCACCTGACTTTCACCTGCGCCGCCACCGTCTGATCGTACAGGTGAGTCCGAATAACGTCAGTGCAAAGTTTGGACGCGGGCTGCTTTCTGTGCGTCGGCAGGAAGTTTTAGGAAATTATGAGGAATTACTCAAGACTGGAGCAGCTTTTCTCCAGTGGACACTGTGCTCTGTCTTTCTGTCTAGTTTTCATTTGTCCACTCAATAGTTTTTGTACAATACAATAGTACTTTGTGCATTGACTCATTTGGTTTATTTGTTTTGACAGAGAGTTTAAAACTCTAATTAGTTTGGCTTTGTTTAATCAGAAATGTCTTGTGAGAGAGACAAACAGGACAGACAGTACATGGACACAGTGAATACAAAGAAGAAACACAACAACGTGTAAGCAAACATCTGTCTCTCACTCTCTCTCACACACACACACACACACACACACACACACACACACACACACACACACACACACACACCATTCCCTAAAACATCACATCTCTCAGATTAATAACCATATGTTACTCCAGCTTCACAGTCTCTGTCAGGAACTGAACTCTGAACTAAACAGAGGATGTTAAATATGGGGACAGCTCAGACTGCTACAGCCTCATGACCTCTGACCTTTGAGGTCATATAGTCTGTAGGCTTTCTCTGAAATCTTGTGTGGATGGTGTTTTTTCTGTTTTCTTCCTGTCTTCAGGCCCCAAAAATCAGAACCTCCTTTTTAGCACCAAGTTTCCTGCCGTTCATGTCTTAGCAACAGTTTGAGGCAATTTTGTGCTGAAGTGACTTGAAGTGACCGTTGGAAGACTCTGACCACTGTTGCCTCACATCATGTTCAGATAAACTTTTGAGAACTGAATTTTATCCCTCATCACTTAACATTAACCCTTTAAAAAGCCAGTTTGAGCAAATAGCTGTAACACTGTGACATGACCTTCAATGTCCCATGAAGATGTGATATTTTGTACTTTATCTACAAATAGATAATCCATTCAGTAAATGGAGACATTGTGCTTAAGAACTGGACTTTGCAGAACTGCATCAGTGAAGCTGCACAGTAACAATGACACAGGGCACAAATACTGTAGTCAGTTTGACCACTCACAGTCTGTTTTAGATATTAGTTTAAGAGTTGTCCATCACAAAACCTAGGGGTTAGGGTTACTGTTTTTTTCAATTGAACACGTGAAGTCTTGTAAATTGTGGGTGCCATCTTGTGTCAACCTGAGCCAGCTACAACACTTCGAATAACCTACTTATCTTTTGTTTGGCTAATTTTTTATTTTACATTGTTTAAATCTGATGGAGACCTGAAGAGACAAATGTCTCAAGAGGGCACCTTTGTCCACCAGTCCACCGTACCACGGTATTGGTATGTCCAATATATACCAATCTTACAGTAACAGACATTACAACAAACATGGGCAAGTAAATCAGGGACCAAAAACATGGGACCAAGTACAAATACTTATTTACTGTACGTACTGTATACAAACCAGGCAATGAATGAGTACAATCAGTCACTTGCATAATTTATGTGTGTGTACTTAGTGTTTGCGGCTTTTCAGGAGCAGGAAGGAGGTGAGTGAAGATGAGGAGAGGGGAGCGGAGTGAGGACGGTGCCACACTCATCGCCATGGAAGCTAAGCCAGAGACTAACTACGGCAGCATCACCATGGTAACAGCTGTCAGCTGATCAGTTGGACACCAGCTCAGAGAATAAAAATCTGAAATATAGCTCATCAGGAAAGAGGAAGACATTTAAAAAGACTGAAGCCATAAAAGGGGGAGACCCTCAGGGAAGTGTCCTGGGTCCCTGTTTTGTGTTTAAAATACAGTAAAGGCGAAATTATAAATTAAATGAGATAGTTAGAAAATGGATAGTTAAATACTGATTTAAAGCCTTTAACTTCTCTCCCTTACCGAATTCTTTACTACTAATAATATGCTAATATTTAAATATATGAGTCTAAAAGCCGTGTGGCTCCTCGTGACTTATGTTACATTTGTCTATTGGAAATTATAAAAACAGGTGGGTGCGACTGTAGCTCATTGGTTTGATCCCCGGTCCCGGCTATATGTCAAAGTGTCTCTGGGCAAAACACTGAACCCCCAACAGCCTTTCCCATCCCCAGCTGTGAAAAAAATAAATAAATAAAAATTGCAAATTATATTTGCAACCCATGAATAACATGTTACTGTATGAGTAATAAAAAGATATTCTCCGCATCTGCTGGTCACAAACATTAGACCTTTATTCAGAAAACTCTTTTGTTAATATGAAATATTAATGTTGCGTTAAAAACAGATTAAAATTATTGTTTTAATTACAGAACATTAAAGCAATTTCATTTCAATCCAATTCAACTTTATTTATATATAGCACCAGTTCACAACAAAGTCATCTCTAGGGACTTTACAGAATAAAGTCAAGACTATAAAGATGTATAGAGAGAACCCAACAATAGGCAACAGTGGAGAGGAAAAACTCCCTTTAACGGAAGAAACGTCCAGCAGAACCAGGCACAGGGTGGACGACCATCTGCCTTGACTGGTTGGGGTGAGTGGAAAGTGGAGAGAGAAAAGAAAAAGAGCAACAACAGCAACAATAAAACATCGGGCAGGTTGGTTTGACCAGTAGCTGCTTGCTGCAAAAAGGGACAGAGAGAAGGAGACAGAGAAGGAGAAAGACAACTACGGGAGAAAACACACAGACTCTGTTAATGTCATACAGTGGTGACCATTTAATGTGGGGTGAAGGGAGAGAGCGACAGGAGAAAGAAAGGAGCTCAGTGCATAGGGGGTGTGTCCCCCAGCAGTATTAAAAACTAAATAAAAATAATAATAATAAAGCTATAAAACACAGATGAGTGGACCAGCTCAATTAAAATTTAAAACGGGGTCAGGTTTTTGTCTTGGCTGCTTTTTACTGAAACTGTTTGTTTTACTGCAACAGGATGCAGGATGTGTGCGATAAAGTGAGACAAAGATTAATGCAGAGATGAAACTGTAGAGAACAGTCCATGTTTGCTCTGTTCTTCCTCTCATCACTGTCTGTCTTCAGCCTCATTAAGACCAACAGAGACATGAAACAGCAGGAAGGAAGACAAAAATCACACCCTGCTAATGATGATTAAAAACAATAAATTACTTTCTGGTCCCCGATGTTAATGAAAAACAACAACAGACTCACATTTACCATTAAATGAAGACTGTAAAATTGGACATAACAGGGAAAAATGTGAAAAGCTTCAGCCAATGAGCTGAGAGAATTCAAGTAGAACTTTTTAAAATGTATTTCCTCATTCAACAAAATCAATTTGTTCAGTTTGGAAAAGTCTTGATTACTTGTTCGTTCTTTTTTGTTTGACTAAATCCAGGTTTTTGAGTATTCAGAATAACATCCTGCAGGTGAACACGGAGCTTCATTGCTTTTTCTGCTGACTCATGCTGTATTTATTTCCCAGGATGCACCTGTTCAGCCACAAGACAGGAACGTGTTCAGTGACGGATCAACTCGAGTTGGTGAGTTCAACTCAGTACTGCTGTGTCAGTTTCATCTTAGAGCCCAGGAAGACAAAAGCAGGAGCAGACTAATGATGAGTCATCCGCATGTGACCTTTGACCTTTAATGCACCTGTACAGGTGTGACGCCTGCAGAGAGTCTGAGAAGAGCAGCACAGATAGTAGTGAAGCTTCTCCTGAGCCGAGGTTTAAGATAAATTTTACTTAAACCACAGGTGTGGTGCAAGCTTCACGTTAAATCCCAGTGAAATGCGGGTTTACCTCAAAGTTCAAAGTAGCTCATTTGTAGCGGACACCATAGCTGACTCAGGCTAAACCACCAATAATTATTACCAGCAATAAATAGATGAGTTAGTGATGGTTTGAATGCTGTGCACCCAATGGACAGATTTTGTGTTGGTATGGGAGGAGCCTTACAGTTCAGAGAAGGAGGAAGTTACAGGTGTGAACCCCACGCACCTGAAGTGGAGGGAGGAGTTTCTGAACAGACTGACACAGTCCGGACTGCTGCAGGAACAGGTGAGCAAAACAAACACACCTGAAAACACAGCATCAGTTTCAATCATGCATTTAAGTCAAACATCACTGCAGCTTGTAGAGCTGAGCCGAGACACCTGAGCAAACATCACAAATTGTGAACTCGGCAGTTCTTCCTTCTGCTAACTAGCTGTCAATGGTTCTGCTCATTTATCTCAGTAAACACAGTATGTCTATGTCCTGTTACAGGACGTCCCTTTGTAATGCTATTGTCAGGTATTAGTCTGTTGTGGTCCCAGTGGGATATAAGCATCTGAAATGAGAAAAAGAAGTGGATCCAGGTGTTAGCCCTGTGGGACTCCATCAGTAATGTGAGCAATGGAGGATGAAGCTTCACCAACTAACTGTGAAAATGTTCTGTTCACTCTGCAGAAGGAAATTCTTCAGAAAAAGAAGAAGATCTGTTTTGTCCTTCTCAGTGCTCCATGGAGCGTCCTCTGTTTTTACGCTGAGGAGATCAGTCTCAGAGTCCCTCTGCAGGTAAAAAGACCAATGGCCAAAAAACCCTACTCCTCAAAGTAATTCATTCCTGTCAGTCCATTAGGTAGCACCTCATTTCCCTCATAGTCTTTGTCTCAGAAAAACCGACAGCTTAACATAACATTCTCTCAATCATACAGAGGTTACAGAGATGCCGAGGTTACAGAGATGCCGAGGCTTGTCCCCTGTAACAGAGACCCTAAGCTTAAACCTCTCAGAGTTTTTGTGTATTAAAAGTTGAGGGTTTGATTCTATTTGTGTCAGTAAGAGTTTTAAACCACAGGTGCTCAGATTAGGAATCCCACTGATCCTGATCTTTAGTACTTCTGGTCTCAGCAGACCTCCAATCGTGTTTCCTCTGTCCTCCTCCAGGTGGTGACCGCTCCAATCGTTAACTGGTCTGAGCAGATCCTGTCCCAGCTTTCCCTTCCTAATCTTCTATCCCAGGATGTCCCCAACCCCCCACCTGACTACTACACCTGTCAGTTCAGGACCAACAAGCTCCAGAGGTTCAACCCATCACACCAAACTGTCCTGATTTCATGTCCCCTTTGACTCTGGGACAGTTGAATGACAAAAACGTCACTTTGATCTGTCTCTTTGTGTCTGTCTGCAGGTTTCTGGGCAACGACAATAAAGACACGTTCTTCAAGGTGACGCAGAGACACCAGGTGGTGAGTTCAGACTCTTTAAAACATCTCAGGGTTTAGTTACAAATTTTATGAATTAGTAAAAAAAGGTTCACAGGTGGTAACTATGTAAAGTTACGTTTTGATGCTTAAAGCAGGTGTCAGGCCACAGCCATGACCGATCCTGTTTGACAAACTCCAAACAGGCTGTGGCTGCAGTCTGACTGATGTCTTTCATCCAGTTTCTGAAGCTCTGTTATACTGTTGGGTTCCTGGTAAGGATTACCCCATGTCGATACCAGTATTGGCCTTAGGCCTGATCCTGGCTTTCTGTACTTTAAATCTTATCCAATACTGTGCTCAATACCATGTTAACCTCTGCAGGTAGGTGGAGGGGAAAAAATGTCTGTGGTTTAGAGCTGTTTTAAGAAAACTGATGAGGACAAAAGTAAACCTGAATACAAACTCCGCTGTGCTAAAGTCTTAAGTCAGACTTATGTTTCGCAAGAATATTTAAAAAATCTTTAATATTTGTGACTGACATCAGCAACAAGCAGGGTTGAGTTTAGAAACTAGAACTACAGTCTGGAGACTCTACAGTCTATGTTGTCCACACTTCTCCATCCAGGATCTCACCCTAAATCTGTGCTTTGTTCATCTTTTTTTCTTTTCTGTTTGTTCTTTTCAGCAAAAGTTGCTCCTTTTATTAAACAGCAGTCGCCGGCATTTTTATTTTTTTTTGCAGGGGGAACATGAGTGAATTTCTGTTCTCATGGGATTTGCTTAACTCAAATGGACTGATGAGGATTTTACCGTGCAGTAAATTATTATAAATTATTATTGTACTTGTACTGAGTCTAAGAAAAAGTGGTATCGGTACATCCCTTGCTCCTGGTCACCTCATTATTGTTCCCCAGTTTGGCTTGATGACTGACTATGAGACCTGGTGGTCCTAGATGTCTTCTATTATAAAGTTACAGTGGAGCACAGAATTTTAGAAATGTTTTTTAAGTCCTGATTGGTGCCTCTTCAAAGCAGATGCAGTGGTTTACCAATAGGACACTTTGACATGTGACCAGGTGCAACCAGGATTGACCCACTGGTCCTGTTGTTAGTAGATTACTTCTCTGTCCCAGCCACCGATGGGTCTGTACCTTCCTAAAATGTCTCCAATTAGTTCAGTTTACTACACGTGGACTCCAGGAAAGTTCTAGACTTTTAAAACAAATGAAAGCAGACATTATGAACCTGTTCAGCTCAGCTTTTAATCCTTTAAGACGTGCAGCAGGTCTGAGTGGTTCTGAACACTCTGAAGCCACTGTAGATAGCAGCTTCTTTATAAGCCCACACACCCAGAGAGCAAACAGTGGTTCACTCAGCTTTCTGCATCTTAGTCACAGCTTTATGTCGGGAAGTGACACAATTCAACTTAGGTGGACACATAACCAGGAGCCTTTTTGTCTCGGGATCAGTGCAGTGTTTTTTTACCTTTGCCTGTGATTTCAGAGGAGAAATCTAACAAAGAAAACCAATAAATCAATAATGATGAGTCTCAGCAGATATTTCTGTAATGGCTCATGGATTTGGAAACTTTTCACAAAAGCTTCAATAAACTGGCAGAAATCATGACAGGAGATCCTGGTCCCGGTCTTAACAGGGTTTCACATGCTTAGTCCAGAACGAAGTACCCGCTGGCCACTGAGATTCCAGGATGTTTCTGTCAACACAGGCTGTAGATGGCGACGCCTTCTCCTCAAACACAATCTACAAACACACACATCCCCAAAACAAACTTTAGCCTCTACACACACATATATACAAACATCATATTCAGTAGAATTCATCTCACTTTTTATTTTACACAAGCTTAGACAGTAAACTTTACTATAGTAGTAATAGGAATACTATAGTTGCTATAGTATTTGAATTACAAATTTTGCAAATACACATCAATACACATCTAGAATCTTGACCTTATCTTAGCAAATAATTACTTTATACAATTAAAATTAAAAAATACTCTAATACTAATAGTACTGTATTCAAATTCCTCCGTAAGGACATGTACTGAAGTATTGTAAGGTTTGGGCAGTAAAAGTACTGAAGTTTTCTGTGTGTAAATAATTCAATGTGGAAAAATGTGACCTTTAGATTAGACTAGACATCAAGACAGGGTCCACAGTTGATTGTTTTAGTCCACCAAGTGCCCCTGCCCTGCAGTGACTACGTCCTGTCCCTCTAGCTGTATGAAATTCTGGCCAGGACTCCGTATGGTTCTGTGAAGGACGGGGAGGTGGGAATCGACCGCCTGCTGAGTGACGAGGTCTTCACTGCCGCCTACCCACTGCACGAAGTGAGTTCTTAACCTAAACCTGAAAACAAAGCATGAAGTTTGAGATTATTAATATTTACCTGAATCTTCCCACTAAATGAACACATGGAGGTTTCATAAGAGCTTCACAGTTTCTATTCTCTGTTTGTAGGGTGGTTTTCAGTCACCAACCCCCCCTGTGCCCCCTCATGCCTTAAGTCTGAGACAAATCCTGTATATGTACTGGGCAAAGTGGTCCTGTTGGAGGCGCTACCAGCCTCTGGACCACATCCGGGAGTACTTTGGAGAGAAGATAGCACTTTACTTTGCCTGGCTCGGTAACCATAGCAACCATATCAAAATAACTACCACTAACTGTGTCTTTTCTGACTGTAGGCTTCCATAGTAACTGTATCCGTCTTTGTTTCTATGCTCACTGTGTTTCTAGATATCTATATACTGGTTTCTCAACTGTCTCACAGCAGGTTTCTGTAGTAACTGTCTGAATGAAGGTTTCCATGGTTACTGTGACTTACTTATTTTTATAGTAATTGAGTTCTGTGGTAACTGTGCTTGTAGATTTCTGTATTAACTCTATTAACTGTGATTTTCTATAGGAGAGTCAGATGGTACTAGTACTATGTAGTACTATGTCAGTTGTAGTTAATAGTACAACTGACTGTTGGTTTAGAGGGACGGGTGAAAGTCTGATTCTATAGTAACTGTGTTCATAGATACCCGTTAACAGACCGTAGTGTCTATAGTAACTATCTGACTTTTTGTTTCTATAGTAACTGTGTCTGACTTTAGGTTTCTACACTGCCTGGTTATTGCCGGCATCTGTTGTGGGGACTTTGATCTTTCTGTTTGGGTTTTGGCTGATGGACACTGATGTTCCAGCGTAAGTATAAACTGTCTTTGTCCAACTTTGCAATTATATAGTTCACTTTTAACATCACGTCGAACACCTTGTACCTGCAGCAGTTTCTTGAGTGTGAGGCTACTTTTCTGAGAGTCAGTTTGCTTTACATTCCAAACATTGTGATTGAAGTAATCTTGGATCATCTACACTTTCTCTACACACACTTTAAGGCTTCAGACTTTTAAAGTTACTGCACTGTAAGCTTTTAGCCACAATTTTCAGTGGGAGTATGTGACATATTTTGGTCAATCTGGCTGTCTAAACAGGTTCATTCTCCTGTTTTTCATGCACATAACTCCACTGACTGTGTGGTGGACAATGAGCCTATGAGAAGTCTTAATACTGTAAGTAAATGGCACCTGTGTTGACACAGACAGAGCACCCGGGGGGCTTATTTGCTCACCTGTTGGCCATACTGCTCCTTCAGTGTAAACATAGTGCTGTGGTATGGATTAGTTTAGGCTTAGGGTTGTGGTTAGACATGTCAGTACAAATGTGTGTTTTTGTGTTTGTAGGAAGGAGCTTTGTGACAGTGGAAACAGCTTCATCATGTGTCCCATCTGTAACATCTGCTCCTATTGGAACTACTCAAGCATCTGTGTCACCTACAAGGTACCATGTCCACGTCTCTGACTAACTCTTGCTGGTTCTTTATTTATGAACGTAGCAGCACAGTGCTTGTCCCAGTCAGAGAAATGCAACATGTACCTTTGTCATTTTTTTGGAGACAGGATGGGGTCAGATAATGATACATCATTTTAGCTGGTCTTTCACCATCATCATCTCTCTTTAAACACAGTGATAAAAAAACCCATGGACAGTTTTTCTCTGAGGTTATCGTTACATGAGTACAATTAAAGCAGACGTCTGTTTACAAACTATACAAGATTTCAAAATGCATGACTTTTGCAGCCACTCGTGTTGTATAAAGTAGAGAATGTAGTAGATGAGTAAGTTGGTGATCTGACAGTAAATGTTACACAATTTAACAGTGGAGGTGAAATGCAGTGGAAATACAATAACCACCTGCTGTGCTGTCAGGTACAAACTTTGTGAGTAAAAAATGATTTGTGTGATTGTAAAGGTTTGTATGGCTGTGCCTTCAACAAACAAAGTGAACCAAATATTACCCAACTCAGAGCAGGCACCAGGAAATAACCTTGGTCCTATTGCCAGAAACTGCCTGCACCTGTCTGTCTCTTTGTAGGCAGGTCTCCTGTTTGATAATGGAGCAACAGTGTTTCTCAGTGTCTTCATGTCTCTGTGGGCCGTCACCTTCCTGGAGTACTGGAAGAGAAGCAGTTCAGCTCTTTCTCACCGCTGGGACTGCTCAGAATTTCAGGACATTGAGGTATTTGTCTCACAACATGAGCAAGAAGCATTTCAAGCTAAACTGACTCAGAAACCCCACAGTAGGTCCTCTTAGCTGTTCCTGAAACTCTGTATCATATCCATAGCATTTCTCTGAGGGTAGGACCCAGTGGTTTATATGATAAAACAAACAGATTGGACGTCTTTGAGTATTTTAGGTCATATTGTGACACCCATTGTCCCATCTTCATTAGGCCTGTCAGTAATCAGTTCATGGTTGAGGTGTGTAAATCTATTCTCCCAAGCAGGTTAGATATGTCTTGTGAACAGTGACACCTCCATCATCCACAGGAGCGTCCTCGTCCAGAGTTCACAGCCATGGCACCAATGACCATGAGGAACCCAGTGACAGGAGCAGAGGAGCCTTACTTTCCTGAAAACAAGCGGTTCAGGAGAACTTTGACTGGCTGTATGGTCATCATAATCATGGTGAGCCTTCTGACCTCTAAAGAACAGGATGTGTCAGCTGATTGGGATGTAACAGAAGTGGTTACCTGGTCTTTCACACCTGGGCTTCTGGCACAGATCTATAAGGGTCCTAGACTGAGAGAGAGTTTGGAGAGCAGCAGTGTTGGCTGAATCAGAATTTTCCGACTCAGAACAAAAATGACTCACAGATGTTTTGTGTCTCCTTGGGATAGTTTGTGTCTCTTTCTTTGTGATTTATTGTCCTCTTGTGGTTGTTTGTGTGCTTTTGTAAGTTTGCATTTAATTTTTGTATTATTTAGAACATTTTAACACTTGTTTTGCACCTTACTGAAGTTGTGTCTCTGTGATCATTTTGTGTAACTTTGGTTGCATTTATTTGCATGTTTTAGACCAAGGAACCTTGGAGTTATTTTTGACCAGGATTTGTCCTTTAACTCACATATAAAACAAATCTCTACAATAGCCTTCTTCCACCTACGGAACATTTCCAAAATTAGGAGCATCCTGGTCCGAAAAACTGGTCCATGCATTTGTTACTTTTAGGTTGGACTACTGCAAATCCCTACTTTCAGGATGCCCCAGTAACTCCCTAAAGAGCCTGCAATTAATCCAAAATGCTGCAGCAAGAGTGCTGACTGGAACTAGCAAGAGAGATCATATTTTACCTTCACTAGCTTCTCTCCATTGGCTTCCCATTAAATCTAGAATAGAATTTAAAACCCTGCTTCTTACATATAAAGCTCTGAATGTTCAGGCTCCATCATATATAGAAGATCTCATAGCACCATATCATCCCAGTAGACCACTTCGATCTCAGAATGCAGGCCTACTTGTGGTTCTTAGAATTTCCAATGGTTGAATGGGAGGTAGAGCCTTTAACTATCAAGCGCCTCTCTTGTGGAACCAGCTCCCAGTTCAGATTTGGGAAGCAGACACTAGTGATGGGAGGATCGATACCAAAAAATCGATATTTCAATTTTGACGGCCAATTTTTAAATATCGATTCTCAAGTTAAAATATCGATGTTTTCTTTTTATTTATTCATATTTTCTCTGCAGTCATATCCTAATGTTTTCTGCTTCTCCTTCTAAATCAATTTGTATATTATTTGTGATGCACCGCATAGGAACTACTTTTCCTTCCCCCGATCCGCCCCATGATCCACAATCTTCAACTAAACTTCTTCGACACGTGCTCAGCAGGCTGGCAGCTCCGCCTCCAAACACAGACAGCATTTCGGACCGAAATGTATCATTTTTATTCACGGACTAATTCGCTACGAACGTTCTGTTTCAAGAGAATAGGCAAAGTATGTCTAATCCATAATTGGTTTTAAACAAAGGGAAGGAAATACAGATGGGTATATAAGACATACATGTAGATGAGGGTGAGTCATGGATATCAAGTGACATAAACTGTTCACCTGATAAAGAAAGTGTCATGCTGTTGTCATGGAGAAGTCAGAACGTGCTGTATTAACATGCTGTTGCATGTTAATAAGTTTTATTTGAAATAATGAAAATGTTAAAAATGCCAATAGGTTGAACAATGATTTTGCTGTCGTTTTAATGTTTTTAATTATTCCCTGTAAGGGCTCACGTGATTGTGTTTCATCGTGATCAGATGACAGAATTAAAATAACACTCTGGATATCGGATCGGATCGATATCGCGATACTAGGTACTAAGGTATTATTTGGTATCGGATCGAATCTGAAATCACTGGTATCGCCCATCACTAGCAGACACCCTCGCTACTTTTAAGTCTAGGCTTAAAACCTTCCTCTTTAATAAAGCATATAGATAGTTATAGTTATGCTGCTATAGGCTTAGACTGCTGGGGGACCCACCCCCCGATGCACTGAGCTCCTTTCCTCCTCTTGACCCTCACTCTTCTCCTCTCACCCCACAATTGTCACCACTGTATGACATTAACTCTGTGTGTTTTCCCCCGTAGTTGTTATTGTCCTTCTCTGTCCCCTCTCTTTGTCCTTTTCTGCAGGTGTCCTCGGCTTTGGAGCTGTGTGTTTTCCAGTGTGCAGCTACTGGTCCTACCAATCTGCCTGATGTTGTGTTGTTGCTCTGTTCTTTTCTCTCTTCACTTTCCACTCACCCTGACCGGTCAAGACAGATGGCCACCCACCCTGAGCCTGGTTCTGCTGGAGGTTTCTTCCGTTAAAGGGAGTTTTTCCTTTCCACTGTTGCCTAGGGCTTGTTCAAGGGGGAACTGTTGGGTTCTCACTATACATCTTTATAATCTTCACTTAATTCTGTAAATTGCCTTAAGATGACTTTGTTGTGAATTGGCACTATATAAATAAAGTTGAACTGAATTTAATTGAATACAAGTGAGGCTGCATTTTGGCTCATGTGGAGGGGTTTGAGTGTGTTGCTTGAATTTTCTATCATTAAGAGGTTGAACTGAAGTAGTGACACATGTACTAATGCTATAATCATACTTCTTAACAATATCAAAACAGCTAATGTCGACAGAAATTGAGCTACCTCTGAAACAAATGTCTAATAGTAATCCTTGGCTGAATATGGAAGCAGCTTATTGATGTAGATTGCGCTTGGGAAGTAAATTGACCTCCCTGTGTGCAGATTGCCGTAGTGTTGATGTTCCTCATCTGCATCATTCTATATCGCACCATCCTCAGCATCATCATCTACAGGTCTGAGCACAGCTTCCTAACCTTCTCTGTGAGTACAGCAAAATACAACTTAAGCATTTATTTTAAGACACTATCATGTTTATCAAGTACAAATTAAGTACAAATGACAGAGGCTCCAGGACACTTCCCTGAGGGACTCCAAACTTTACTGAATTCACATTGTGTTTTTACACCTGCCTGTTTTAAAAGTGTGTTTTCTGTGTGTGTGTGTGTGTGTGTGTGTGTGTGTGTGCGTTTAGGCTGGGAGGATAGCCAGTTTTTCTGGATCAGTGTTGAATCTGTTGGTCATCCTCATGTTGTCCAAACTTTACACAACACTGGCTCACATCCTCACCCGCTGGGGTGAGTCACATTTCTCTCCTCACTCTGCTTAGTTTTAGTTCTGGACACAGTTCACGCAAATTCGACTTGCAGTTTTAGTGAAAAATAATATTTATTATTAAAAAAATACATGTATAAATTGCAAGAATAATGTTTTTATTGGAGTGTGGTAGTAATTTATTTGTTATGTTTAAATGTATATTATATTGTAATAACAATCTTGTGATGAAACATTGTGATGAAAGTTTTTTTTACTTTTGATGACAAATTTAATTCTATCATAGGTTTTAGGCATTGTTTGCCCTTATGGGTTTGTTATTATATTCTTGGTTAGTTCAATTTCTTATTTAGGCAATTTATTTCCTAATTAGGCAAAGTGACCACCAGACGACCTGTAATTAACTAGAAATAATTTTACTGTTACTAATGTTGTTTTCAGACATTTGTTTGATCTACAAACATTATAAAACACACACAAACATACACACTTATACATCGATAGAGGAGCTGCTATGCAGCTGACCGACACTCACTAGGAGCAACTAAGTTTTGGTTCAGTGTCTAGCTCAGGGACAGTTTAACATGTGACAGGAGGAGCCAGGGGTCATACCTGTAATTGTGGGATTAGTGGACGACCAGTCTACCTTCCTGGGCCACAATCAGGTCACAACCTGTTGCTTCTCACCCCCCCCCCAACTACACTCCTATTGTTTACCTGCAGAAGAACTATCAGGAGATGTTCTCCAGAGGTTACTGAGACTCTGCAGTGGTGTGTTGAAGCCACAGACTGGAATGTACTCTTTGTGCAACAAGGTGACAACAATGACTCCAGGACTGTGTCACAGAGTACATAGACGTAAGTGAGGTGCTTCCCCAACAATTAACCCTGGATCACCAGTGACCTGAAGGAGCTGCTCAACAGGAAGAAGAGGACCTTCAGTGATGGGGATAGACACCTACTGAAGTCTGTGCAGAAGGAGGTTGAAGTGAGACTGAGGGAGCACAAAGACTCTGGAGAACCAGATTCAGAAAAACACCATAAAGGATGTGAGGTTGGGTACGAAAAAAATCATGGGATTTAAGGAGAACGTGAATCAAGCTGAGGGAAACCTGGATAGAGCCAATGTGCTTAATCAATGGTTCAACAGGTTCAATTCGGGAACCCCTGCTGGCATCTCCACCCTTATCTTCCACAGACACCTCCACCATTCCCCTACAGTCTTCACAGCTTCTCTCAATACAGATGGACACTTCAGATGATAATAGTACTCCACCATCACCTCCCTCCCTTTCCACCAACATGTCCACCACCCTCACCCACATGTCTGTTTCCAGTAGCCAGATGAAGCTGCAGCTGCATGAGCTCAATCAGAACAACGCTGTGGGACAAGGGCGGTATCAGCTCCAGAGTCCTGAAAGTCTTTGCTCAGCAGCTTAGTGAGATTCTAAAGCCCCTCTTTAACCTGAGACAAGGGAATCCTCTCCACCTGCTCTAAATGATTAAAGAGCAGTAGCTCTCACAACCCACATCATGAACATTCTAGAGAGACTGGTACTGTCACATTTGAGGCCTGGTTTATTCTCATAGTGTCATTTTCAGCTGCAGTAGGAAACAACTGTTTTATTAGCTTTTATTAGCCACAGAGCATAGGTTTCCCTCAGGAGGTGGTGGAGACCAAAACTTTGCTAAAAAGAGAGATTAATCAGGTGGACACAACAAAGGTGGAGTTGAGTTGCACTTAAGATGTTAGTTAAAATCCAAGTTTCATGGGAAAATAAACTGTAAATTTAGTTCCTGATAACAGTGTTGTGTCTAATTATTATGAATTCAGTCACATGAAGTTAAAATGTTTGTGTTTCTGTCAGAGATGCATCGCACTCAGACTAAATATGAAGACATGTTCATCCTCAAAGTTTTCATCTTCCAGTTTGTCAACTTCTACTCGTCTCCAGTTTACATCGCTTTCTTCAAAGGCAGGTAAGAGCTGCTCCAATCAATCAGAACAGACCTCACAGCTTTTGTTTTTATCTGATCCCAAAGTCACTTCTTACTTTTCTTCTTCTTTTCCTTTGGGCTGTTCCCTTAAGGGGTCTCAACAGTGAATCATGTGTCTCAATCTATCTTGTAAAGATCTTAACGTTTCCAAAGAATCTCCAATCTCTCAGGGTGATTTGTTTAATTGGCATATAAGGAGTGTATTTCCTCCTACAAATCATAGGCTTTAATGAAGAGCTCCAACCACATCATCCAGTGGCAATGCTTTATAATGACTGATGGTTAGAGAGAAATAATTCCAACCTTAAACCTTTTTCATCTGGAAAAATTAGAAATGTTAACATTAACAGCTTTTTGTTTGTTAGCTAGTTGGTTTGTTGTGTCTCTGCAGGTTCGTTGGGTATCCTGGAAACTACTACACTCTGTTTGGAGTTCATAATGAAGATGTGAGTCTGTCACACAGTGTTGCTGCTGCTGCTGCTGGTATAGAGTGTAGAGAATGTTAAATTGATGTCACTGTGTTAACTGTTGGTGGGGACATGTGAAAAGCATCACCACAGTGGGTCACTTGAGAAGTGCTGTTTTACGGATGACTGTCGAATTATCAACAGAGCCAGTAGAAATCTGATCACATGTATAATATTAGTTTTTTAGTTTGTTATTGTGATTCAGTTTCTCCAGGTACATTCCCTTCTTTTTCTCTTCATCTATTTTCGTCTCCATCAAAATTAAATTAAACAAACAAGTTTTATCCAAAAAAAAGAAACACAGGTAAGTCAGGTAAACACACTGCATAGATCATAACATGGCACCTGCATCTCTGAACAGGTCAAAAAGTGTAATGTAACTTCGCATTATCTGAAGACATCTTCAGAGCTGTACAGTCAAAGCTCTTACAGGACATTAATAGTAGTAAATAAAACTAGAAAGTTTCTGAGTTGTGGATCATTTTCTTATTTATCTTTGTTTCTGTAGCAAACCAAGTAACAACATAACACAAATAGGAATGTGTTATTCCTGATTGTGTGTTGCAGTGTGGAGCGGGTGGATGTCTTATTGAGCTAGCTCAGGAGATGCTGGTCATCATGGTGGGAAAACAGCTGATCAACAACATCCAGGAGTTCATCGTCCCGTAAACAACACACACTCACACATGCACATAAAACCCATGTAAACATGCAATAAATACACAACTGTGACTGGGAAAAGGAGAGTGGACGGTGAGAGAACGATACTAACTTTCTCAAAACAGTGTCAGTAAAATAAGAACAAGACATTGACATGTTCTCAAAATCTCATGACTTTGGAAAATCAGTCAGTAAATGATAGAACTTGTGTCAATAATATAATATCTGAGAACAGGATGATGAAAAAATGTCCTTTACAGGGACAAAGCTGACTGACTTTGGTATGGATTACACTTAATGCTCATTATTTGGCAGGAAGTTGCGGTCGTGGTGGCAGAAAAGGAAGATGAGTCCTCGGCTGAAGGAGGTGAAAGAAGAGGATGTGGAAAAGTCTCAGAAGGAGGATCAGCAGGAGGAAGATGTTTCCCCCTGGGAGGCGGACTATCAGCTGCTGGTCTGTGAGGGACTCTTCAGCGAGTACCTGGAGATGGGTGAGTCCTGCTGTGTTGGAAAAATGCAGTTAGATAGACAGATGTGTATAGATACATATGAATCTGGTCCTTTAGTGTGAGGTCTCCTCCTCTTCGTCCTCCTCAGTGATTCAGTTTGGTTTTATAACCATCTTCGTGGCGGCGTGTCCTCTCGCTCCTCTCTTCGCTCTCATTAATAACTGGGTGGAGATGAGGTTGGACGCTCAGAAGTTTGTGACTGAATATCGCCGCCCAGTGGTGGAGCGAGCTCAGGACATTGGAATCTGGTTCCCCATTCTGCAGTTCATCACACACATGGCTGTCCTCAGCAATGTAAGATTATGTCATTGTGTCCGTCTGTCTTCGTCATGTTAGATGCAGAGATTTATCACTCACATCACAATAACTCTGCAGTAACTGAACATTCTAAATCTGCATTTTTAGGCTTTCCTCATAGCGTTCACCTCTTCCTTTGTCCCTCGTCTGTACTATCGCTACACCAGAGATGACACACTGAGTGGTTATATCAATTTCACTCTGGCAACGTCACCACGCAACTACAGTCAGCAACACCAAAACACCTCCTGCAGGTAAAAAGGCAAAGCAATATGTATTTATATGGCACGTTTCCTTATGGTGACGACTCACTTTGTTTTGTATGAAAAAACAAGTGCACAGCATTTACTCAGAACATTCATAAAGATCCACCTAGACCTGGAGTTCTGATAGATTAATGCTGAAAAACATCTTTGTTCTGAAGGGAAATCTGAGCGGAAACATCACAGTTTGCAAAATCCTCTCAACTGTTTTGTCCAATAAACAATAAATGTGTGGATTTTTTTTGACAATGGTTTTATGGTGCTGCTCTCGGCAGGTATCGAGGTTTTAGAGACGAAAATGGTAAATACCTGCCGGAGTTCTTTCACCTCCTCGCCATACAACTGAGTTTCGTCGTCATCTTTGAGGTCAGTGTATTTCAACCATCAGTTTAATTTGATGAGATAAACATCTAGAAGGTGTAAAGATTTACCTGAAATGTTTATACATATACTTGTCTCGGATGACACGTAAAAGTTTCTAAGTTTCTTGTGCAAAATTGACGTCCTACATGTCAATATCACAATGAAAAATGTGTCTCTCTCTCAGCATGTGGTGTTTTTCGTTGGTGGTCTGATTGACATGATGGTCCCTGACATCCCTGAGGAGGTTGAGACAAAGATCAAGAGGGAGCACTATATGGCTAAAGAGGCTCTTGCTGACAACCAGGTAACAAAACAGATCAAAGTTTTTGTTGCTGTTGTTGTTTCTATGTAGTTTTCTACTTTGAAATCATGTCGGTTGTTGCTGGTTGTGTCTTTGTACTGTTCACTTACACCATAGCTTCAGTTAAGGTTTGATTATCATGTTACTGTACTTACAGTCTTTGGGGATATCCATTATTCCTGGCGGTAAGGATAATGACGTGAGGCGGCGTGGAACTAGGCCCTCACCACCACCACAGAGCAACTCCCCCCCACCAAACCTAATGGAGATCCCTGAGGAAACCTACGCATCATGCAGTTGATTACAGTACAAGTACAAGTGGTCTCGCATGGACTTGTCATTCTACTATCTCAGGGTCCACATGTACACATCTTAGCTTCCTTTTTTGATCAACCTTCCTGACAGATCAACCAAACCACTACGAGACCTCTGTAAGATTCACAAGAACTGTGTTGGATTGCCAATGGTTCACCAAGAACTTTGCAAGACCCATGAAATGCAGATCTAAATGGCCATTGCCAGATCCACAAGCGTTGAATCCCAGCATTTTTTTATTACTGGGTAGAGAGACTAGAATGTTATCATCTACACTGGTAAAACTTTTAAGCTTGTGTATTTTTATTATCTTATGTTGGTATTATTCAATCAAAATCCCTTCCAGGTGTTAAAACATCTTCAAATAAGTTCATTTCCAGTAAACCGATAACATGAGCATATATATATATATATATATATATATATGTGTGTGATTTTTTATGTATAATAGAACTAAAAATGGGCAAACAAAACAGCTTTTCTTGAAAACTCACTAGTCTATACTGTAAAGGAGAGTTATTCTCTCTGAGGTATAGCAAAGAAAGGTTTCTTTAACTGGTGCACACTATACCCTCCAGAGACTTGCTGCTACTGGCTCCAATCAAGACAGAAGATGCAGTGAAAGGACCAAATGCACATCTCCCCAAGAAGACAAGTGCTTCACTGCTCATAAATTGGCTCCATCATTTAATATACCAAGAGAAACCAGTGTGCACAGACACTGTGAGTAGGAGACTCATGTCAGCTGGCTTCATGGGCAGAGTTCCCCAAAGAAAAACCCTACTAAGGTGGGCTAATATGCACAGCAGTAGACTGTAGATCAGAGCTGGTTCTAGCCACCTTTCCTTTCAAGAATTAACTTGAAATTAAATGCTGGAATACTCTCCATAATTCCTTGGCCAGCTGAAACATAAGATTTGAGCTATCAGGAACACTGACCAACCACCACAGCAAACCTTCAGAAAAATCTGCCCTGAGGCTGGGAATAAATCACACCTAAATATCTGCAAAGACTGATCAGTAGAATGCCATTGATTTGTCAGGAAGTTATTGCTTAAAGTTTAACAAATTTAAAATATATTTTGACCATTATTCTGTGTTTAAATATGTTTAAAAAGCAATTGTTGTTTTTATATCCATTCACAATTATTTGCTAAAAACTTGTTTACAAAAATAATACATGCATATTGTGTCTTAAAGTTATCCAAAGGCCAAATCAAAGTTAAATTAAACTCTGTCCTTACCCGATTTAATTTTTTTATACAGTCAATATAAATATCTTGTTAATAAATCAATGGTATTGATATTTTATGGTAGAGGTTAAATGTAATACTTGTATTTGTGTAAATAAATTTCTTTCCGGGTTCACAAGTGTGGTTGCTTTCTTCTGATGATTTTAGAAAAATATGTCTCAGTAATGTTTAAAAATATAAAGCTCTTAGGGTTAAAAATAGAGAATGACTGACAATATCTTTCATAATAATCCTGGATTTACAAAATCACTTCCACCTCGCCTCCACTAAAGATCCAATACTTTCTCCTCAGCTCAGCAAATACTCATTAATTTTCTGGATGATGAAGCTGATCATCTCAGTGCTGGATTACAAGATGAGTGATCTTCTGCACTGTGGTGTGGAGCTGTCAGCCCCCAACCTAACAGCAAGGTTGTTGCTCACCCAATACCTCAGCTCAAAGCCTTCACTTGCTAGTGTATCCTGCAGCTTATCTTCAAGAGCTTTTGCCTCTTCTCCGATGTTAGACTTTGCAGACAGTTGTCGATGTAGAATTACTTCAACACTGCTTCCCTGATGTCCTCAACTTCGCAGCTGTGGTCACTTCTATGTTTTTGCTGTGGCACAGCAGGAGAAACTGGAGGTGCCAAAGGGAAGCATTCTCTGTTTCAAATCGGTCCACTAGAATCTGAGAACCTAGTCATCTGGAAGTCTCTCTCTTTCATCAGCAGCTCTCATTTACGTCACGTAGCCCTAGTAATTGTCAGTTGCTACAGGTCCTGCAACGCATCTTGAGGGCTCCAAAAGCACAATGATCTCGGTCGCAACACCTGCAGGAGTTATTAACTTCAATCCTGTTTCTGGGTGGGGCTGAGCAAGTTGAAATTAGCACAATCATGTCTCAGAAGAAGACATGTCCAATGCCCCTTCAGTCTTCAGATGAATATTTGATACTTAAACCTTTCAGATGCATCACAAGGAGAGAGTTTGTCTTAAGGAATTTTTAGATGATTGACTGACTGGTGGGCATTGGGCCCCTGTAGAGCCACCCCTGTCCACCTACTGGGCGTCGCGTTAAAGACTTTCGAAAGTGATGGAGTTTATTGCCCTTTGTCTTCTGACTTCTGAATGCATGATCATACAACCCCAATTCAAAAAACATTGGGACGCTAGACTAACCCATATTTTATTCACAATAGAACATAAACAACATATCAGATGTTGAAACTGAGACATTTTGCCATTTCAAGCAAAATATTAGCTCATTTTGAAATTAATGGCAGCAACACATCTCAAAAAGGTTGGAACAGAGCGATGTTTACCACTGTGTAGCGTCCCCTCTTTTTTAGCAACTGTCTGTAAATGTCTGAATTGAGGAGACCAGTTGCTGGAGTTTAGCAGAGGAATGTTGTCCCATTGTCTGATTCAGGATTTTAGCTGCTCAACAGTTCTGGGCCTTTGTTGCTGGATTTTACATTTTATGATGCACAAAATCTTTTCTTTTGGTGAAAGGTCTGGACTTCATACAGGTCAGTTCAGTACCCGGACTCTTCTCCCGTGAAGCCATGCTGTTGTGATGGATACAGTATGTGGTTTAGCAATGTCCTGCTGAAATTTACAAGACCTTCTCTGAAAGACGTTCTCTGGATGGGAGCATATGTTGCTCTAAAACCTCTATGTCCTTTTCAGCATTGATGGTGTCTTTCCAGATGTGTAAGCTGTCCACACCATAGGCACTAATGCCCCCCTCATCAGAGATGCAGGCTTTTGAACTGACCGCTCATGACAACCTGGATGGTATCTCTCCTCTTTAGTCCACAACACACAGCATCCATGGTTTCCAAAAAAAAATTAACATTTTGATTCCATGTTCATCTCATTCATCTGACCACAGAACAGTTTTCCATTTTGCCTCAGATCATTTTGAATGAGTTTTGGTCCAGAGAACATGACATGGATAGTGTTTATATATGGCTTCTTGTTTGCATGATAGAGCTTTAACTTACATTTGTGGATTGCATAGTGAATTGTGTTCACAGTGATTTCTGGAAGTGTTCCTGAGCTCATGCAGTGATGTCCAGTAAAAAATCATGCCTGAAGATCACGCGCAAGTTTTGACCTTCAGCCTTGTCCCTTGTGCACAGAGATTCCTCCTGATTCTCTGAATCTTTTGATGATATTAGCTACTGTAGATGGTGGGATCTTCAAAGACTTTAAAAATTTACATCAAGGAACATTTTCCTAAAATTATTACGCATTATTTGACACGGTTTGTCACAGATTGGTGAACTTCTGCACAAACTTTCATTTGAGAGGCTCTGCCTCGCTGAAATGCTCCTTTTATACACAGTCATGTTAGTGACCTGTTGCAATTTATGCCAATTAGTTGTCAATTGCTCCTCCATTTGTTTTTGATTTGTGGCAGGTACTTTTCCAGCCTTTTGTTGCCCCTCTTCCAACTTTTTTGAGATGTGTTGCTGTCATCAAGTTTAAAATTAATGAATCAAAATATTTTCCATGAAATTGTAAAAGGGCTCAGTTTCAACATCTGAAATGTTTTTTATTTTCTATTGTGAATAAAATATGGTTTGATGAGATTTGTAAATCATTGCATTCACTTTTTATTTCCACTTTACATATTGTCCCAACTTTGTTTGAATTGGGGTTGTACCTGGATGATAGGGAAACTCAATGTGACATTTGGGCTGGTGTTTTAGGTGTGGACACCACACCCTGGTCATCGTTGATGTAGGTAGTACATGTGAGCGAGTCGCTTGCAGCTGCTGGACTAGAGCTCCCAAGTGTTCTGCTTGTTTGCAAAGCTGCTGACACCTGTTTTTCTCTAGCTTGAACTGACTGTGCTGTTCTGATAACAATGTTTATTATTCTGCTGCTCTAGCAGCAAGGTTTCATTTCTAATTGAATGTGGTGGTGTACAGAGACCAAATGCCCCCCCAAAATTTTTTATGATAATATTAGCAAAAATCAACGGCTTTTGGCTTGTCCCTTCAGGGGTCAACACAGCGGAATGTGTTCTGCACGTTGATTTGACATGAGTTTTTACACCAGATGCCCATCCTGCTGCAACCCTCCCATTTTATCCAGACTCGGGACTGGCACTGAGGTCGTGCTTGGTGGCTGGATGTGGCCACCGCTGGTGGGGTGGTATACTAATTTTATTCCAACCCAATCCTCTACCCCTGATCCACCAGGCACCCCTTTTGATATTATTATTATATTATCATATATATTATATATTTTATAATAAAGTTTTTATATAGATGAACCTAACTGTACTATTAGAATATAGGTCCAAACACAGATGCATTTATGGCAAACTTAACTGAAGTTACAGCCTAAAGGTTTAGCCTCTTGTATTGTGTAGTTACGGATGGTTAATCTTTTATAGTAGAGAATATGAGGTGTACTTCATGTGAGGTGTTTAAATTTTGTTTTAGTAGGGTTGTGAGGACTCCCTGTCTTTCTTTTGGTGAATTGGAGACTGTTTCCACTTTCTATCATGATTTTGAAAAACCACAGTAAAGGTGTGCTGTATTACCTTTGCCCCATCTCTATAAAAACTGTAGGATTTAAACAACCTTTTAGCCAAATAAAAGGTATGCAGGTAATGCATTGTAATCAATGTAACAGGCTCAAAAAAAACCTCACAAAAGGAGACCTGGTTGCCCACCAGTTGGCATATCTTCATATTCTCTATAACCCTAAATCTTCAGTGTTATTTTATAATATTGTGTACTGAGAATATTCATCTGCAAAGTGAGTTAAGCTGTCAGAAAAAAATTGTAGAGTGCAAGGTACAATATTTGGGGCGTAATGTAAGACAATATATCCAAGTACAAATTACTGAATGTACTTGAGTATAGTATTTCAGTAGATGTATCCTGGTAAAGCTCTGCAGGTGAACCAATAAAAATAGTTTTTTAGGCTGAGTGTCGGTTTTCCCGGTCGGGCGCTGTGCGGACAGCTAAACCCGCTCAGTGTGTGACGTGTAGGACCTCCTCCTCCGACACACAGCAGCAGTAATGGCGGACTTCGACAGCTACGAGGAGCGGGACCGGGCCTACGGCAGCTTTGGTGGCGGCAGAGGGTAGGTTTCTCTTACGCACGGTAACTTCGCCGTGTACCATAAACACAAACCTCGGCCAGACTGTCGCAGTGCTTACAGCTGCCGTGCTCACTTGGAGTCCGTGCAGGGCGACCAGGCCCCGTGGGTCGTCCGGCTCTGCGCCTGCTATGCCGGCCGGGCAGGGGTAAGGGGTGGCCCTTTAGAATAGCTGGGAAACACCGCGGTCCCGGAGCTAACAGGCTATCTGTTAGCAGGGGGCTAGCTGCGTACCGACAGTGAAAAAAAACTGACCCATGTGGCGGGGATTGCCCCAGAGCTCGGTGAGCAAATATCTGTTGTCGCTGCGGTGTTTTAAATAATGAAGCGGTTCCGTTGAGAGGTGGACAAGAGGCCGCTGAAGGTGGAGGTGGTGGCGGAACTGCAGCTGCAGGCTGCCCGCATGGCTGCATCATGTGTCTGCAGCTGCAGATTCATACACGTAGTAACCAGACATGAGGTTGATTATCGATCAGAATTATCGGTTATTGAGTTAGACTCGGGTAGTAAGGATCAAGTTAGTAACTGTTTTCTGCTCTGATATTTTATGTTTAACAGCTTCTGTCTGATAGATAAACAGAGAAACCCAGATTTGTATTTTTTCCAGGACGTCTGCAGCTTTGTTAGAAACCAGAAATACTTTGGATTGTTTCTCCTTACAGAGGCAGTTTGTTTCTTTTTAATAATAGTTTTGTTTAAAGTCCTGAAGTTGAAGCACAGACCTTGAAGTGAAATGATCAATTAATCTGTGTTAGTTACTAGAAAAAGGTTTGATGGAGAAAATTTCTCAGTAGTGAAAACAGGTTGTCTCAGAGTTGAGGGGGCCTCTTGTAATATGTCGTTCTTTCTGTCCGACACAAAAAATATTCAGTTTAGTGATGAGTCCTTAAAAAAACGAAAATTGGAGGATGTTTTGATTTGATATTCACAACATTCTACCTTTTTGATGGAAATATTTTCCAGAATCAATCGTTTCAGCGCTGGATTAAACAAAAAGCTCAAGATCAGTTTGGTTTCTTCCTTCCTTCTGCTAACAGACCTGACACTACTAAGCTGATCTACAGGGCAACAACTAACTTATGTATTTACACTCTCAACTCATTGGGAGGATTTTCCATTTTTTTTAGTCCTAGATTCAGGGTATAAGTCTGAACCAAAAATAGTAAATTCATTTCTGCTGCTCAACATGGTAACTTCTTAAATCTGTCTATTTGAGATGATGTATATTTTTGTGTGTCTAATAATCACTGGTCTAAAAATAAGGAATGGATTGAACACGTGACAAATGTAAACACAGTTTTGTTTTAAGGGTCACAAGTAAGTACAAGGAACCTACCAATTCCTTCTTAGATGACAGGTTTAAACGTTTTCCAAGTCTGTATTAACACAACAATCAGGTGTCTGTATGAATACCGACTGATGTTTTTCTTTTCTTAATCATTCTTCCTTTTCGCACTGGCCTTTCAGAGAGGAATTTCCATGGCTCTGGAAATGAGGAACAAAACCAATATGAGTTTATTAAATCCAATTGATAACTTTCCGTGTTTCAGTCTTTAGTGTAAAATTCCCTCTTTGCATTTCCCTTTTGATGGGAAAATAACAAAAAGAGGAAAAGTTATTGTGACTAATTTGAAACTCTATAAAATAATTAACTTTTAATACATTTGTGCATAAATGGGTGGCTTAGGTGTTTTGGTCCGCTGAGTCTTGTTTGAGTGACCAGAAAATTGTGAAACACTTGATAGACCAAAAGTTGTTGATTTGTTTTATCAAAAAGTACAATCTGCAAGCATAAAACTAAATCATATGTGGTTTCTCTCACCTTTTAAAGTGCAAATTTTAATTAGCACATTTCAGGTTCATCCTGATAATCTTTTTATTTTCTTTCTTCAAAAATAAGTATGTTCCTTATCTTAGTAAACCAGGGGCATGTGATGCACAAAATCTTGTTCTCACTGTGTTGACATCTCTCACAGCAGGTGGCAGTGTCGGTCTTTAATGATTTAAACTACAAAATTAGACCTAAATTATAGTTGGATAGTTGATTATTAATTTACAGAACAGAAATCAGCAATTAGTTGTAGAGATTTGTTTTTCTGAAACGTTAGCGAAAGACAGTTTTTCATACTATTTCTCAATGTCTGTAATCTTCATCACTTTGTCTATGTATGACTTATCAAGTCATAATTTTGGACCTAGGTTACCTCTGATGAGTTAGCTATGCGCAATAGTCTAACAGTAAATGTTTCCTGTATGAGCAACTGTGGTTTCTCTGTGTTTTGCTTTAGTTTGTTCTTTAGTCACTGTGTCCTAAAAGGTTAGTGTATGTATGTGTCCCAATTGATGTCCTTGATGACATCATATAACTGCCTTTGAAGTGTTTACCTATGAAATTTGCCTAGCCAGTTGTTGGACAAATGATGTTTTGTTTGTGGGCAGTTTTTAGGGCTAACGGAGGGGAGAGTAACAAGTAGTAGTGCAAAGTTGAGTGTGTAGCTGTGGAAGTACACAAAACTGTGTTCTGTGGAATTTATTGGTTATCATCTCAAGTTTTCTGTGGAGCTACTTCAATTGTGGAACGTGGAATTTAAAAAATGTTCAGTGTTTTGTCATACCACGACCTCTGGAGTGGATAAATGTTGGAGCACTGGACATGAGTAAGGCTGCCTCTCCTGTTGCTACAGTAAATTAAAAAACAGAAAACTAATGTGACCATGTGAAAGCAGAGATGCACCAGAAGAACTTGTGCCCAAGAGAGGAGCTGAGTTTGCAGTTTGGAAACCAACAAAGCAGATCAAGGCTAAATGTGCTAACACTAAGAACAAGCTATAGCATCACCTTGACAGAAGGTTTACTGGAATACCAGGAGTGGATTACTGAACACCAGTAATACAGTGAGACTGAACATCACTTAAGTCAATTCACTGACTGTGGCAGGAGTAGGAGGTGGTGAAGCTTCATAACAAACAAAGTAATGTTACAGCTCATCCAAGGACACAGGGCTGTGCCATATTGTTCTGAAAATTGTATATTGTCAAAAATTAGTTATGCTGTAATATTGAATAGGTAGCTACATAACCGTGTGTTTGCATACAGGCTGTTATTCTGGACATTTTACACAAGGGTACAAACATGGTGGAAGACCAAGCTCAACTGTCTGCAGCTTAAGAAAACACCATGATATTTGCTTATATTTAGGAGCTTCATCTGTTAGAGGTAACACAGTGTTATGGCAGATATACTCTAAGAGGACAGTTTCTTTCCAATTCAGAAGTGTTTTATTCAAAGTTTCTTCTGTTTGCACTTGGTCCTGTGATGTTCTGCACCTGCAGAGCTTTAAACATGTATTAGTGCGTTACCTGGGGATTTGCTGAGAGGCTCCAGTCTGCAAACACAAAACAGAGTTTCTGACCTTAAAGGAAGTGTTTTGTTTCCAGTACAGTAGAAAATAAAGGAGGCAAAACACAGGAAATAAATCAGGAAATATCTGATCAGTGTTATCGACTCCAAATTCCCTCTGTCTAAATTCCCCAATTTATTACATGTGTTTTTAAATCAAACTCTGTCCATGTCCATTCTTTTTATTCAAAGAAACAGAAATGAGTGGGTTCACAATAAAGTCTAAACACAAACACAAAAGACTAGTTAGTCACAAAAGACTAACTTTGGGGCGGCTGTGGCGCAGAAAGGTAGAGCGGTCGTCCACCAATCCGGCTGTTGGTTTTATCCCCGTCTCCTTTGGTCACGTGTCAAATTGTCCTTGAGCAAGACACTGAACCCAAACCTAGTTGCTCCCGGTGATCGTGTGTGTGAATGAGGAGCCGTGTAAAGTGCTTTGAGATCCAATAGGTAGAAAAGCGTTATACTGCAGAATTTTAAAATTGACAACATGATTTACATATGAACAGCAGAAAAGAACAAACTGACTAATAGTCAGTTTTCTCTTGTAACTGTTAAACCAATAATTTAACTTCTTGGTTTAATTACTAACTGGTGGATTTCTGTCATAATCCCTAACTTAAGCCCCTTTCAGTCATGAACTGGAATTCAGACATTTTCCAGACTTTAACTGGGGTGCTTGAACGTTTTAACTCAAACGCCCAAGTCTGTCGGCCTTGACATTACTCAGATTTTACCCAGCCAGCTCTCTAGTGCAAAGTCCGGATTATCTTCAACTGAGCTCATTTGTGAATAGAGGAGGTGATGCTCTAGAGAATTCACCATGAGTAAGTGGGTGTGTTGATGACGTCCATTTCCTGTGACTGCGGGTAAAAAAACACAGCAGAAGTTGAACTCTTTCAATCATTCATGCGAATGCAACAACATAGTTGAAAGTGGAAGGACAACGAAATTTGTGAGCTTCTGTCGGTAAGGGCAGACCTGGAAAGAAATACAAGGAACAGCACAAGATTCTGTGTTATAGGACCAGATTACCAAGCAAAACACTGTCATATATGCAGCTTTGTTTTGCATCATGTTCTGCTCCTTGCTCCTGCCCAAATACGCAAGTGAGAATGGTGACTATCTCCTGTTATTGGCTACATGTCTGCAAGAGAAACTCCAGACAATGGCAGGACCTGATCCTCCTGTACATTTCAAGAGTTCATGTCTGAAACCGGCTTATGTGCTAAAGCAGAATCATTAGCGTAAACAAATGAAATCATGTTGGTAAAAATGAATGAGTGCAGAAGAATAGGGACGTAAATAAACAAACCATCAGTGTCTTTAAATACCATCTGTACTAAAAGATATCTAAAGGCACATCTTTTCTCGAGGAGTCAGATGCAACCTATGCTCAGTTTCTTTGTTCCCCTGAAAGTCAGCTGAATTCTTTGTGATCATCTCCTGTTTATAGTATAGACATGGATGTTCAGAGAACTACCACTGGATTAATGTGAAGTAAAGATTGTTAGGCAGGTTGTGTTGTCTATTATTTCTCGTATTTCTACACTGTTTAAATGTTTTACTTATTAACACAAGCAAAAAGGAATATTAATGTACATCCAAACAAAATGTAGAGGAGGAAAAATCTCAGGGTTTGAGAGAAAAAAGACCATGTATACAGTTTTTAGTATATCAATGGTATAAAGACGCTTGAGAATAATGGTAAGTATTCATGTGGGTACAAAGCAAATGAAGAAAGAAACCAGCCTTTTACAGCTTTATAACATTCTAATTTTGAGATATGTGCTGACAGAGCAGGAGTCTGTTATTTAAATTAAACTGTAGCTGAGACGTTCATCAGACCAATATGCAGAAGTCTTCATGCTCCATGGGGAATTGATGACTAAATGAGCCCAACTCATGGCTTATGGACATTTATTCTGACCAACGTGACACTGATGCTCTCTGTTACTTCCTGATGTCAGGCCCCGTGGCAGCAGCGGCCCCGGAGGCCCCAGGAAGCAAAAGGAGCTGCCGTCAGAGCCTCCATTCACAGCGTATGTGGGAAACCTGCCATTCAACACGGTGCAAGGAGACATCGACATCATCTTCAAAGAGCTTAACATCCGCAGCGTCCGATTGGTCAGAGACAAAGAGACAGACAAGTTCAAAGGTCAGAGCAGATGATTTTTCTGTTTTACATAAAGACAGAGAGGGAATCTGAAAGTATTGCTGTGGTTCCGGCAATGCAGTCTTTTTCTCCTCTTTGTGTTGGGGGGGTTAGATGCAGCACAACTACTCCAGACAGTAAGCAGAGATGCAGCCCAGCTGTGGTGAGACTGTACTGGAAATAACAACATCCATACTCAATTATACACGCAATAAAAGATCGGCAAGTAAAACTGCTATACAAGTAGTTTATTAGAACACATGGTAAACATACATAATTTTGTAGAAAAATGCTAATTTCAGTTTTCCCTATGCTCTCCCATCCACGGATTGCATATGTTAGTTTGTTTGCTAATTGATAACGGTTATGAAGATACTAAACAAAAGGTGACTGTAGGTCTAACCATTTAGTCTAATTTGCAGCATAGTATCTTAAAACTGAGCAAGTTCTGGGGGACTCTGTCAGTGGCTCCAACACTCTAGCCCCCTCCATCTACCAGCTGTAGCTGTCCAGCAGTGAATCACATCAGTAGAGACAATAAAGGATCAGTGAGTGATAGTGACTGATCTGCAATATTGATTTAAATACTATTTGGACTTATTAGGGATTTCTGTTAGGTAAAAGGTAAAAAGACTGTTGAGCTATATTCACTCTTCAATATTATTTCTGGCAAGTCGTATTGTCATTGCAATGTTTAACAATTATATTTGTAGATGATCGATTTTCCTGCAGGCTTAGTTTGGACCAACCTGCAGATAGTGTCACAGAGCTGTTAAATCTGATCTCTTACTAATGTCTAAAGAATCAGTGAAGTGTAAGTACATTTATTCATGGATGCATTTAATAAAGATACACTTATTTTAATTCATTCACACACAAAGTTGAAACGCATATAAACACACTTTTTCAGCCACTTGCATTAAGACACAGAGCTGCGATGTTACTTAAACACTGCAAGAAGGATTTCCTTTTTACATCACTTGAAACTTCACCAAACTTCAAATCAAAACACTTTCTTTGACTCCATGTAGCTGACAGCTTTATTAAATTTGCAGATAGTTAAAATGAAATCTAATGAACTAAATGTTGAATTATAATAATAGATGGAACAGCTATTAGAATGTTTTGACAATTAAAGATTCGCTTTTGTATTTCAAGGAACATGAACAGAACGTGAATTATGCTAAACTTGACTGTGTCAGCCTGTCACCATTCAATTTCAGTAGCACTATACAGGCACATGATTTGGCAAATGAAATAAAAAAAAATAAAAAATGGAACAGTTGTTGCCTTTGACACTGAGGTATTATTAGTTAATGGGCTGTGGAAGCAGCTACTAACGCTAAGTCAACTTGAGACTAACACTGGCAGTGAGAATTGTTACAAGAAGCAACAAAAAAAGGACAATAGGAAAGGAATAGTTTCTAGGCTGAGTGATCTCTGTAGGCCAAAACGTGATGAGATCGGGAGTTATTTGCAGGTACAGTGACTTTTTCAGGCGCTTGCAGGCTGCAGTGTGAATGTTACCAGGGTGATTTTTGTCTGATAATATGAATTTTTCTCCTGGAATCTTGTGGTAAATAAAATAATGCTAAAACAATGCTTTTTCCTTCTTTTTCAGGTTTTTGTTATGTTGAGTTTGAAGATTTGGAATCTTTAAAAGAAGCATTGACAT
This sequence comes from Channa argus, assembly GCF_033026475.1. NCBI lineage: Eukaryota > Metazoa > Chordata > Actinopteri > Anabantiformes > Channidae > Channa > Channa argus. The sequence continues at coordinate 28,756,752 of NC_090202.1, forward strand.
ACGACGGTGCTGTGAGTGTCTGAATCAGTGTTTTCATTCTGTAATCCTATAAAGACAATTACTGGGGATGTGGATCAGCATAAATCTTTTACACGTATGCAATTCATTGTTTGATTTAAATAGTCAGTCAGGTTGAAAGCAAAAACAGCAAATATTTGATTCTCCAGTTTCTGAATTTAATGCTTTTCTTTGTCTTGACATAACTGTATACTGAATGTATTTGCTGTGTAGTCAGCAAATGTCCATTTATCACTATTTACTGACATTTTAAGTGTTTAAATCAGACTTGGATCAATAGTCACACATTTTGGTACTTTAATTATTACTGTGTTTTAGACTTGGTTGTCCCATTTTCTTCCGTTTGATACGCAAATGTATTAGTTGTTGTCCCACTCACTGATGTGGTTGCTGTGGTAACATACCTTCATGAGTGATGGAGGTGTGGTTATGTAATCCTAGTTTGGTATTTGGTTAGGTGCTGATACCAATGTCAGCAAACTTAAACTTGATAATTAAAATTAACAAAAGAAAAGTCAAACCTAGTGAATTTATCCATACACCCATCCATCAATAAATGTGGGGGAGAATATCCCAGCTGTCATAGGGCGAGAGGTGGCCTTCACCTGGGACAGGTCTCCAGTCTGATAGACAGACAGCCATTCACACACACATTTCACACCTACAGGCAATTTAAAACATGCATTCTAAAATACATGTTTTTGGACTGTGGGGGAACACCGGAGGAAGCCCACACAAGCACAGGGAAAACATGCAAACTCCAGTCAGAAAGGCTGCAGTAGCCCAGGGATGTGAAACCTGAAACTGTAGACATACAAACTGTAAAAGAAACATGTTACCATTTTCACACCACATGTGCATCAACTAAGCTGACTGAATAATTTTGGGAGTCAGAATCAAAACTGGTAAAGAACCAGAAAGAAGAACGGAAAAGTTAAAGAAACAAATTGTGTGGTACCGACAAAGTTGGGAAACACCATAGGGTTCACATATGTCGTTGTAATTTTGTGCTCTATGTTGCCGTGAAAGTCAGTTTTGTTGCCCACACCACAGCAGAGCATACTGCCAAAGAACTGTTACCGCAGGGGTCTGTAAAAAGTTTATAAGGTATCATTGAAATCCATGTTTACTTTTACAAATGCTTAGTGCTGTGAATTGTAAAACCCACACATTTAATTTTTATCCCGGGTTGTTTTTTTTTTCATTTTGAGCAAATTGAGGTTTTTTAAATGTGACACTGCCTAGTTTGGCTACTAAAAAAGTATAAAAACAAATGTGCGAACGTCTTCAACCGTAGATCTGGGTCAACGTTCACGTGTATCGACAGAGAAGCATAATTCTGCCTTTAGAGCTTGGAACTACTTCTAAACAATTGGTAGGAAGAAACAAATGACACAAGTGTTGTTGGCCCTTTGTTTCAACATCATACTCGCATTGTGTGCATGTGTATAAGTCACATTGCAGGAAGCGTGATGTTTTTGCTGCTTGACACAAAGGGAAAGCTCATGTGGTTCTCATTTTCCATGATTATTCTCCAAGAGAAGCTTGCTTGAGCTTTTACTCACAACCCTACAAATTCCAGAAATACTTATTTTTGTAGCAGTTTGCCACAATCATAGCAGTTACTGTGAGAAACATAGTCCTTTGTCTTTCAGTGGCACGACAATACGTTTTTTTTTTTTTAGTAGATCATGGATCAATATTACTGTAGCAGTAGTGCAGTGGAAATACGTAATGTTTGGGCAGAGTTGAGTAAAGACTTGGAGGAGGTCTTGTGGAGGCTACAAGGCAGCTTTATCCATAGAGCACATTTTAAACGCAGATAATTAAGAGGGTTTAACTAGAAAAAAAGGCAAAGAAATGCATTAAACCAGGAAGCAAGATAAACCAAAATACAATCTATTAACTTAATGAAATCAAATTTGCGAGGCACATGAGGCTTCTACAACAGTTGTTTGTTGCAGCAGTAAATAACAGGAAAGTAACAGCAGCATCTGGATCCACTGTCTGTAACTCTGATGTGGCTTCTGACTCCTGCAGTTGCTAGGTGACAGGTCACTGAGGGTGGATATCGCAGAGGGACGAAGGCAAGAGCGAGGCAGTGGCGGTGGCTTTGGCTTCAGGAAAGACGAAGGCAGAGGTACGAACACAAAAACATGGACAGGAAGTGGGTTATTTACCTGGTTTGTGGTCTGCCGCTATATGTGAATTTGGGTGTTTTAGTTTATTTGAGCTTCTGTTTTCCTTCTAAATGTTCTTCTCTGCTGTTGTCTTTCCTCTAAACCTAAATGTTAACCTGCTGTATCTGAAGTGTAAAGGTACATGGAGGTTTTGAAACTGAATTTGATGAGCTGAAACATGAAGAACCAGATCTCTCTTCTTTTTTTAAATCAAATCTGATGTCTGACAATATGGCCACAGTTAGAAAAGTCAGATCAGTGTTTTTAGTCCCACAGTGCCACAGAATATTTGGGTTGGATTGAGAGAATTTGTTATGTTTCTCACTTTCAAAACCTCAACCAGAAAATGTGGCTGATGAGAAGGACGCTTCATCTTTTATGCTTCATCTTTACATGCTTCCATCCTCACCGCCACACACTCTCCTCCCCTTCCTTTTCCACTCTTCTCACTGGTCCACACAGACAGGTAACAGGTAGAACAAAGTCACCTGATGACGTGTGTTCATGCTGATTTTAAAAACTACTTTATAACAATTCACCTCCTTTCGTTGATGCTTCCTCTCGCTAATACCTCTTCCGTGATTGACTGAAAACTAGCAAGCTCCACGTCTTCAACGCTGTCCTTCCAGCTCCTTCCAGAAGGCACCGCTGGCTCTGCCTTTGCTTCTTCTACTGTTTCCACTCCTCCTGTTTCTTCACTTTCTCTTGCTTCCTCCTCTATTTTCCCCCTCTGCTCTTACTCTTTTCTCATATGTTCTTTTACGGTTCTCCCTGTTTTTTTCCCCACTTCTCCTCTTTCCTTTTTCTTCTTATTCTCTTGTCATTTCCCCATCTTCTTTTCCTTCTCCCCCCTACTTTTCTTCTTCCTCGTCTCATTTCTCTTCCTTCTCTTCTGCTCTCCACTCTTTTTCTTCTCAACTGTTTTCCCTTTCCTCTTCTTCTCTCCTTGTCTCCTCCTCCTCTTGGTCTTTCTTCTCTCCTCCCTTTTCTCTGTCCTCATCTGTGTTAAACACCCCCCTGTCCTCTGCAGGACGAGGAGGTTCTCGAGGAGCTCCCAGAGCAGGAGGAGGCCGTGACTCGCGTGAGGACTTCTACGACCAACCAGGAGGAGGTGCGGTCAGAGATCTCAGCAGCTCAGGTTGGACAGCAGTAGATCCCAGCCAACCAATCAGAACTGCTGGGCTCTAGCCCATCACATTGCAGAATATTATCCCTGAAACCGACAAAATTAAATTAAAAGAATCTGAACTTATCATTATGATCCACTCTAACAGCCTTCAGTACATTATTGTAACAATAATATATTTTAAATTTTTTGACCCCCTGTGGAGAAATGCCAAAATTTAGTTTCCAAATCTCACCATTGCAGAGGTACCTCAATGTCTGTAGAGGCCTAGACGAATAATGTGATATTAATGTAAGGCTTTTATCTATAATGCAATTATATTTATTCGGTAGAGACTAAATAGTTTTATACTTGATCACATATTGGTGCTCTTGGTGAGTTTTCTACTTGTGGTGGCTTTAGCTCAGTTGGTAGGAGAGTTCTTCACGAACCTCAGTAGCAGCTACTGGGTTAATGTGGAATTTGCCTTCTGCATCCCAACCCAATGCTCTACTACTGAGCCACCAGGCCCCTACTATGCTAAAGCAGAGAACTAAATTAATTTCTGTCTGCTAAAATTTTAGACCAAACAGAAATGAACAACAAACTTTGTCTGTTTTAAAATGAAATGACACAGGAAATATACTATTAACCTTTGACCCCCAAACTCTGGCTCCACCTCCTGAAGCTGTTGGACCACATTTAGTTTTTACTTTATTTTTATTTTATTTTTTTAAGTCCCCATCATGCCTTTCACCTCAACCATCTCATGCTCACTGTTTGCCCAACAGGTTCCAGATGCTGCCGGACACCTAAAACTTTCTATTTGCTGACTTACCGATCTGTCTGCCTGTCTGTCTGTCTGTCTGTCCTTGTAGGTTTCAGAGATGATGACTACATGGCGGGTCGGAGTCGAGGTGGTGGCAGTCGCCCCGGCGATAGAAGGGGAGGAGGTGGAGGAATGGGTCGGTTCAGAGATGGACCCCCTCGCGGGGGAACGACAGACTTCAGGGAACCATCTGAAGGTGACACAACTTTAGACTTTTCACCTGTTGTTTGTTTATTTGTTTAAAAAGGGATTCAGTCATGTTTTTTACTTGAAAATGTTTTACTCTAGTTTTAATTCTTAACTTTTTAGAATTTGTAGCGTTTTCTTTTTTTTTGTTTATTTTTAACTGAGTTGTCTAGTTCGTAAGTTTATTTCTAATTTGTAAGTTAGAGATTAAGTGATGTAGTTTGTAAAATACTTGGTGGTCTATTTCTTTATTTAGTCATGTAATGTCTACATTACTCTGCTGTGTCATTTCTCAGCAACTGAGTTACTTAACTAAGTCTTTAATTTAGTCAGGTAATTCATAAATTATCTTGCTGCCTGATTCTTTTATTACTGAACTAACCATCTAATTTAAACATTATTTTGTGATCACATTTTGTGATCCTTGTCTTTTTGTGTGTCTTTGTTTCCAGAGGAGCGTGCACAGCGGCCTCGGCTGCAGCTGAAGCCTCGAACCGTCTCTGAGCCGCTCAACCAGGTCGCCAACCCAAACTCTGCCATCTTCGGCGGAGCCAAGCCGCGAGAGGAGGTGATCTCCAGAGAAAAACCATAAGAGACTGAAGGCCCTGAGGGCCAGGGGGAGGGAGTGTGGGAGGGAGAGGGGGAGGGGGTGTGGGAGGGAGGGAGTTAGGGAGGGGGGTGACGAAAGTGAACGAATAGAGAACTTTATCTAGGGAAAACAATAGCGAATAAGAAACTCCGAGATGCACAGTTAGCATTCCTTCCTGCCAGACAGTGAGCGAGCGGACGCCGCCCTCCTCTTCTTCTTCTTGTTCTTCTTCTTCTTCTTCTACTACTACTACTACTACTTCTTCTTCTTCTTCTTCTTCTTCTTCCTGTTTGAGTTCAGTTTGAGCGGAATATTTATTCTTAGTCAGAATAAAGATGAAACACACTCTGACACTGATGAGTAATAAACCTGTAAACACAAACACAGTGCGCAGTTTGTGAATGCATGTCCAAAGTTTGGATTTCTCTGCCCACCCCCTATCTTCCACCTGCGCTTACTGTGATGTCGTACCTGCTTCACCCTGCCCCGCCGCCCCCTCCTCTGGGTCAAACGTCGCCTACTTTTTGTTTTCCAACAGAAACGATCCCAGAGGTTATACCTGTAAAGTTGTTTTTTGTATTTTGTAGTTGTTCACCTGCAGCCTCGCCTCCTCACGCTGATTAGTCGAGTCACAACCAAGCAATTTTTTTTATTCCTCTTTGTCACTCGTAGCCGTGGTGACCCAGCAGTCACATTTTTCAGCTTTTAGCAAATTAATCTTCATATTTTTGTCCTGAAATTTCTCCGTGCGTTTCTTTATTCAGCCCAGGTGGGTGGGGTTTAACATGCGTCAGGACGAACTCCCAGTTATCCACAACACCTGATGGAAACGCTTTCATAAAATAAAAAGAACACTGACAACTGAAGCTTTAAAGTGATTATGGTCTGTTTTCTGTTCCCATAATGCACTGCTGCTAGGACGGCCTGCTCAGGTGTAGTCAACCAATCACATGGAAGAGCTGAGAAGCTGAGAAAGCAGGTCCTGTGTTTACTGTGCTAGATTTTCCTTCATTTGGCTATTTCAATATTGGCTGCATTCAGGTCCTGTGAGGGGAAAAAAGGGAAAACTAGACAGAAACCTACCTTAAATTAATTATGAAAAAGTATTTGTAAATATTTACCCAAAAATTATGATGAACGTTTTAACAGGTTTTGTCAAGAGTGTTTTTTTTACTTCTTCGGTCCGACTGGGAAACGCAGGTAGTTTTGTTGAACGACACTGAAAACCTCACCTGAACTGAGTTCAACTGAAAACAGGGAGGAAACAACAAATTCATAGTTTTTCCTCGCTTTTTAATCTTTTTTTCTGTCTTAGGTGAGCACGTATGTCTGAAGAATTGAAAGAAAAAACATGGTTGTAGAAAAAGTCAAATGCGTCCCAATTTTTCTCCACAGTGTTTTGTATTTCTTTCAATATAGTTTAATTAAAGGCAGGTGCTTAAGAACTTTGTCGCAGGATCTTTCCATGACGAGACAAAACAATGTTGACACCAGTGAAATTGTAAAAATGTATATATTTGTTTTAATTCAGCATCGTGTAGTGTGAGATGGACGCGGGTCTTTGCATTTTGCCATTCTCACTGGTGTAACTATGTTCCCACACTGAATTGTGGGAAAATTAAGGTAATTCATAACCTGTTTGTATGTTCTCGCCTCATTCTGAGGAAAGGAGAATTCTTTTTTCCTTTTTATGCTTGATTTTTTTTTTTCCTCATTGCTTTATGAACAGAAAAGGGTAAGATTAAAGAAATGTGCTGAATTTGTACAGGGAAAGGAAATTCTGCAGAAGTAAGGATGAGTGAAATGAAAGTTTTTAATTTCTACTCTTTGTTCGCATCTTTCTCAAGTGCTCTAACTCCATCACCACTTCTTCAAATTTTCTCCTCAGATGACTGAATCAGTTTTATGCAGAGGTGGCACAGACGTGACTTAAGCAGAGATTAATAGGAAATCACAGAAAAAGAGTCGAGTGAAGGGAAAGAGGAAATATTTTAAACAGACAAAAAGAACCAATAATGTATTTCGTCCCTAATTTTATTTTTCCCTTTGTTTTTTTTGCTCCCATTTTCTTCCACTTTTTGTTTGTCCCCCTCTTTCCATCTGTCCTTGATTACAGCACTGATTCACTTAAACCTGCAGCCACAGACTCCGACCAGACGGTGGTTCTAACACAGCACGTCACCCACAGAAAAGAAGACCTTTAGAGGTTTTTGTGCCCTTTTGTTATTTCAGTGTGGATCATGTGGACGCAGACTCGCCGGGAAAATGTTGTAAAACTGATGAGTAGTTTTGAAAAACCTGCGAAAGCCAAAATGTTTCATTATTTGAATGAAGTTTGGTTTATAGTAATAGCTGTAATTAGTCCATTTTCTTCATTTTCGTCTAATCTCTAGGAAAAACTCAGAACTGAAGGTGGTCAGTAAACCTGGTTTCAGGTCTTGTGTGGATCAGGATCACTTCTGGGTCTGTAGTGGATCAGGAGAACAGGATTTAAACCTTCAGTGGATGTTTTCAATCTGTTTTTTCCTTTGATGGAGGAGCTTTTTTCTTACTGTACTATAGGATGAGAACAGCTGTTTTAACTTTTTTTCCCTTCACTGTTTCTGGCAATAAAACTATCATCATACATCAACCACCATGTGTTTACTTTGAGGGGGTGGGGGGGGTGGGGGTGTCAGGTTTTCAGTTGCTTTTTAATCCAAAGTAAAAAAAAATAAATATTAAACCTCATTCTGTTTTTGTTTTTCTGTGTATTGATAAATTTTGATCCTTTTCATTGTCACCTTCCACCACTGACTTTTGGTTAAAGAGAATATACTTGAGTACAAATTTGAACGTAGTACTTTTTATTGCACTGTGTTAAGGTAACAGCTTCATTAAGGTATTTTCTAATGACATTTCCTAAACTTTGAAGTGTAAATACTAATAGGTGTAGGTTAACTTACAAGAGACTTGAAGTTTGGACAGAGCAAAGGCAACAGTCCTTTTTTGTATTTGGAAATGTTACCACATTTATAGGAGTAGTCCAACAACAGCCAGGTGTTTTTTGTTAGGACAAATCCTAAAAATGATCAGGGAAATATAGAGCAATACTTTGGAGTAAATGGTGTATGTAAATGAAGTATTTCAGAAATACCTGCAGAATATTTGTAAAACAAAAATTATGAGACAAGTAAACTTAATTTACTTAGTGTGTGTGAACACCTTTCTACGTTTGTCGAGACAGTTTTCAATAAGTCCGTTGTGAAGAGAGGTGTGTGTTTGTTTTGTGTGTAAGTGTGTGTGTAGGTAGCCGAGCTCTTCCTGGTTAAGGACACCGTGTTATTCATCTCTTCAGTACGACAAGTTTCTTTTTTTTAAAAAATTTCTCAATGTTTCATTTTGACCAAGCAGCTCAACTCTCATCATGCTGATCAACGAACAACGAGCCGACTAAACTACTAGTTAGTGTTAGTGAACTAGCAGGTCCTCAGTGGTTAGTTAGCTGTCTGCTAGCAGCAGCAGCAGCAGCCCTGATAACAGGTAAGAAGCTTCATTGTGTCGATAAACGCGTTGGTCAGGTGTTAGTTTACATTTACATTTACATGTCATTTAGGAAGTTTAACCTGCTGCTGCCGTGGTCTGCTTTGTTGGTGTGTGTTAGTTTCAGTCTTTAGTTTAAATAAACTTTACTAACTAGCCTAATGTTAGCATAGCCTGTGTCCTGCTAGCAGCCCAGACTCCGTTAACAAATAGTTGATTTAATTGGATTTTTGGCTCGCTTCTGAACGCCTTTTCCTCCTTAAACTTCACTAAATGTATTACTATTTAAATATGTATTGGCATTCGGTTTATATTAAATGTAAATCAGTTTTATCTTAGTTACGTCTTTTGCCAAGTCACGTATGGTAAGGTTTGGTAACAAAAAGTGGTGATGTGTTTGTGCAACACAACACGGAACTTGTATTAAGATCTCACTCATAAGTAAAATGTCTTTTGTTCTGTGTTTAACATTATTGACAACAAGCGCTCAAATTTTAGTTTTTGCTTCTTAGATTGGAAAGTGTTAGTTCAGATAGTGGGGAACACTTGTTGCGTTCAATGTGTTACAATGTATAAATGCGGTTAAATGTTCTGTAATGAAATATAATGACATATGTAACGTTAGCCAACGGTTGCTCGTGGTTCCTGACCCCAATGACAAATTACGAGATTTAAGCGAAACTGGCTTCACAACCATCGGCTATTCTTGCCAACTCACAGCCCGACATATTTTCCCACTGAACACAGGACATTTGTCCACTCGGCTGACACTTTAGCGAAAAACGAAGACGTTGTAAAGTTAAGCATAATTTAATGCTACAGTTAGGCGTGTGTTCAAAGGCGACAAACAACACTTACATGTTCACATTTTTCTGATGCATTAAACAGAGTTCTCATTCTTAACAAGCAAAGCCGACTTTGTCAGAAGACAAAAGTAAAAGGTAAATGTCTATGTAATCAGCTAATTTACGTTAAACGCCCCTGAATCAAGCACCCTAACATAAACTTGGCCACATTTCATATGTAGTTTGGTCTAAAGTCAGTGTACAAAACGAAAGTGAATAACTAAGGACGTGTTATAGTGGCTGTAAGAGAGTCATATTATTTTAAAAGTACACATTTAAAAATTTCTTAAGTCAGGTTTCACTTTGAGAAATATGTGAATGTCAGAAGGATCAGTAACATGTAAAAGTTTCAAACTGACTTAATTTAAGGAAAGACAATTTGACAAGGAGATGGCAAAATGGTGGATTTGACTCTGGCTTGGTCGAAAGTTATGTGATTGCAGAAGAGAACAGTGCAAAAGTCTTATTTTTTGTGATTGTTTTATGTCAGTAAAGGTAGCAAAACTACATTCTAAAAGTACTTTATTTAAAAACCATTCAAAAAAAATATTCATATTTTGACAGGTGGGTGACGTATGTAACTCCTCCTATGGTGTTTTTGGGTGTTGCTGTGTGTGTTGCAGACATGTTTGCGTCCTGCTGTAACTGGATGTGTATGGACTCGACTGACATGGAGCAGTCTAATGGAGATGAGAGACGTAATCAGTCCTACACCAACTCAGCTTTCAGCAGTCAGCCGTCTCCTCCGCCCGAACACACCTGTAAGGCTTGCGGGGGGAACTTCGACATGACTGCCAAGAAGGTACCACAGTCCACTTTGTCTCCACATGTAAAAACAGACAGAAACTGAAAGATGTGCTGAGGGTTCCCATTCTGCTGTTTTGAGATGTTAGTGGTTTTAGGGTCGCTTGATTGATTATGATCTGAACATTTATTCAAGCACATAAACTGCAGCTGTTTGTGAAGTTAATGTCCTTCAGTTTGATTTTAGTGATTCGTTTTTTTGTCTTTATCTTACTCATTTCTGTTTATTTCTTTGCTTTCGTATTCTGAGGTGGTCCTGAAAAACTGTCCCGTTTGACACTTTGTCTGTTATTTTAATTGCACACACTCTTTGTTGGCTGTCGGCCACCATTGGGCCATTAGGGAGCATCCGTTGGCCTAGTTTTTGCAGTGTTCCACAAACAAAGTTATAAAAAAAAATTCAGAAGTTAAAGGGAGATATGAGGATATGAGTCTATGATTGGCTAAACACCTGGGTCAAGAGAAGGGTTTTAAAGAAGTAGTTTGGAATTTCCAACCTGGTCTTAATGAAACTTGGTTTCTATTTATGCATGTGGAACAGGCTGTTTATCAGCTTTTCCTGCTTTGCGCAGGAAATGGGGAAGTTGGTTTCTGGAACCACCTCAATCTGTCCTCTCTGACTTTATCTCCGAAACATCTAACATGAGTTGTCCCTCTGATGTCCTTATTCCTAAACCTGTCCATCCTCGTCACTCCCAAAGAGAACCTCAACATCTTAAGCTCTGCTACCTCCAGCTCTGCCTCCTGTCTTTTCTTCAGTGTCACTGTCTCCAAGCCGAACAACATCGCTGGTCTCACCACTGTCTTGAACACCTTTCCTTTCATTCTGGCTGATACTCTTATCACACAACACACCTGACATTTTTCTCCACCCGTTCCAACCTGCTTGCACTCGACTCTTCACCTCTTTTCCACACTCTTTGTTGCTGTTGACCCTAAGTACTTAAAGTCCTGCACTTTGTTCACCTCTGCTCCCTGTAACCTCACCATTCCACCTGGGATCCTCTCATTCACACACATGTATTCTGTCTTGCTGAGGCTAAGCTTCACTCCAGACGTCCTCATACAATACCACAGCTCCGTCTCTCGGCACCCTGTCATACGCTTTTTCTAAATCTACGAAGACACAATGCAACTCCCTATGACCTTCTCTGTACTTCTCCATCAGCATCGTCAAAGCAATTACTGCATCTGTTGGACTCTTTCTAGGCATGAAACCATATTGCTGCTCACAAATGTTCACCTCTGTCCTTAGCTGAGCTTCCACTACTCTTTCCCACAACTTCATTGTTTGGCTCATCAACTTTATTCCTCTGTAGTTGCCACAGCTCTGCACATCTCCTTCACTTCATTCCTACTAATCTTTGCTACTACCTGCTCCACACCAGTCACCTTTTCTACTTTTTGTTCCCTTTCATTTTCCTCATTCATCAACTCTTCAAATTTCTCCTTCCATCTTCCCATCACACTCCTGGCACCTGTCAATTCATTTCCATCCTTATCTTTAATCACACTAACCTGCTGCACATCCTTCCCATCACTCTCTCTTTGTCTCACCAACCTGTACAAATCCACCTCTCCCTCCTTAGTGTCCAACCTAACATACAAGTCCTCATATGCTCTTTGTTTGGCCTTTGCCACCTCTACCTTCACCTTACGCTGTATCTCCCTGTACTCCTGTCTACTCTCTTCAGTCCTCTCAGTGTCCCACTTCTTCTTAGCTAACCTCTTTCTCTGTATACACTCCTGAACTTCCTCATTCCCCCACCAAGTCTCCTTGTCCACTTTCCTCTTTCCAGAAGACACACCGAGTACCCTCCTACCTGTCTCCATGATCACATTAGCTGTATTGCTCCAGTCATATGGAAGCACCTTCAAACCACCCAGAGTCTGTCTAAGTTCCTCCCTGAAAACTGTAAAACATTCTTCCTTTTTCAGCTTCCACAAATTCGTCCTCTGCTCTGCCTTCATCCTCTTCATCTTCTTCACCATCAGAGTCATTTTACACACCACCATCCTGTGTTGTCTGGCTACACTCTCCCCTACCAACACTTTGCAGTGATCTGTTTCAGATTACGTCTACACAAGATGTCGTCCACCTGAGTGCTTCTACCTCCGCTCTTGTACGTTACCCTATGTTCCTGCCTCTTCTGGAAGAAAGTGTTCACTACAGCCATTTCCATCCTCTTTGCAAAGTCTACCACCATCTGTCCTCTGGGTCCTGTCCTGAAGACCAAACCTGCCCATCACATTCTCATCACCTCTGTTCTCTTCACCTACATGTCCGTTGAAATCTGCACCAATCACCACTCTCTCACCTCTGGGGATGCTCTGCATCACTTCATCTAACTCAATCCAGAATTTCTCCTTCTCTTCTAACTCACATCCTACCTGTGGGACATAACCGCTAACAACATTGAACATCATGTCTTCAATTTCCAGCTTCAGACTCATCAACCTGTCTGATACTCTTTTCACCTCTAGAACATTCCTCACAAGATCCTCTTGCAGGATAACTCCTACTCCATTTCACTTCCTATCCAACTCATGGCAGAACAACCTGAACCCTGCTGCTAAGCTTCAAGTCTTGCTACTTTTCCACCTGGTCTCCTGGACACACAGTATATTCACCTTCCTTCTCCGCATCATGTCAACCAACTCTCTATCCTTCCCTGTCAGATTCCCTACTGTCACTCTTCGATTTCTTCTTTTTCTCTCTGCATAATAAAACACCTCTTTCCTCTCCTTAGCCCAATTTCCACCAGCATCCTATAGGTCAACAGCATTGCTGGCGATTATTGTTAACTCAGGCCCTGTGCGATCCGGTATGGAAGTCATGATTTTAATTTGACACAACCTTCTGCATTTATCCAAAGTTGGGACTGGTACAAGAAGACACTGGCTTGTGCCCCCTTGTGGTTGCATTTTTGTGATGTCTAAATGTAACCAGGGTTTTAATCAGTTTTCTTCAACTGCGCGCAATTAACGTGCGTGATTAACAAAAGGCTGCAGATGGAACATGCAGCTGAGTGAGAGAATGAATTAAAGGAGAGATCATTCATGAATAAATCGGTTTTCTCTTCTGCTGCGTTTATACACGGATTTCCAGTAAACACGTTTCTTAAGTGCATTTAAACAAAATTTTCCAATTACCAGAGAAAGCGGATTTTTCCTGACTACTCAGGTTAAGGTTAAGGGGTGGTTGTTTTATTATAGGTGGTAAGGCAGTGACCATGTATCACAGGGTCAGTGGTTCAATCCTTGGTCCCGGCTACATGTGGGAGTGTCCTTGGGGAAGACATTTAACCCCCAGTTCCTCCCATTTTGTCAGGTGAGCACCATGTATGGCAGCCACCACCATTGGTGTGTGTGGATGGGTGAATGAGAAGCAACACTGTAAAGCACTTTGGATAAAAGCGCTATATAAGCGGACATTTACCATTTAAGTGCATGTAAACGCAGTCAGTGATCGCGGTGAGGACTGATGGGACTTTGCTGTTCAAAGATCTGACTCACTGGACCCCTCCTTATTTGGTCCACTCTCTCTCTCTCTCTCTCTCTCTCTCTCTCACACACACACACACTCACACACACACACACACACACACACACACACACACACACACACACACACACACACACACACACACACACACAGCCCCTCCTGATTCATTACAAACATAAACAATTTCACATCATCAGCGTTCTTGGCAGGTCCTTTTGTTTACTTTCATTCCTCGGGAGTTTCTCTGCCATCATTTCTGATGGACTCTGGGAATTAGCCACAATTACACAAAGTGCCTGAATCTCTTTTAAAATGGTCAGATTAACTTAATATGATCACAAAGGTCTTAAAGAAGTCATGAGAAAGGTTTCAGGTTTCAAAGTTTGTTTACTGAGACTACTGTAAGGCAGAAGAGAGAGCAGACATTGGAGGAGATGGTCTATATAACCACTGAACCGTCAAATTGCAGTTGTTACTAGGACTTAAAGAAACATGGGTGCTGGTTTTTATTGCCTTCTAAATAAGATTTGTTTTGTATTTGTTGTGCCAGTAGTCAGTGTAGAGATAGGCAGGGACAAAAAAGGTCTGCTGCACCAACGTGCAGGAGTTTTTCTAATGCACAGAAGAAGGATGTCATTTCAAGTTGTTGACACAATACAAAATAATAGAATCATAAAGAAACTCATGGTGCAGATTGAGGTATATCCAGGCAAGTCTTGTGTTGCACAGGTTCAAGCACAACAGCAACAGCTGAAGAATAAGCGAGACACAAATATAAAGAATACAAACAATCCAACAAAACACAGAGTAAGACAATTTAACCAAGAAAAGGTATAAAGGTGTAGGGACAAAAAAAAAAAAACAAAATTCAAATTTGTTAAAGAAAAACAAGACACCATGTTCAAGTATAAATGGGTATGCTGGTATCTGTTTTTCTGACCACATACAGTTTTATTTTATAGACTTTTAATAAACACAATGGCAAATTAGGTTGTCATTACTGTATACTCAGCAGCAAAACTACAAGTCAACTAGAAAACAGTTAAACATAGTGCTAATGTTTTAGTTTCATGGGACAGATAGGAAAGGATTTTACTACAATTTGAACAAATTCCTCAGTGCTGTGTTATGTGCTCTTGATGTAACAGTTGACATTATAATAACTAACAGAAGTGCAGTGATAATCAGGGATGTAAAGTTTCAGTCACAGTAGGATTGAAAGGTTGTATTGTAAAAAATTATGTCTGAGTCTGCAGGCCATAATTTCTCATTTAATGTGTTTAAACATATGATGTGTGTTTAACTGCATCTGTTTGGTAGGTGGGTGTAAAGGTTCACCACAGCAAAGAGCAAAGGTCAGAGAGGTGTTGAACAGCTATTCATTAATAGTCTCCTAGATATATAAACTACTATATACTATATACTTCCTGTCAGCTGGTCAGTCCAGCTGCTTTGACAGTGTAGGAAAATGTGGTTAATACAGTCGTCTCTCCACCCCTCTCTCTAAGCATGTGTGTGTGGACTGTAAGAAGAACTACTGCAGCCGCTGCTCTGCACACCAAGAGCCCCGGCCTCGCCTCTGTCACACCTGTCAGCGTTTCTATGGCAACCTGATGGAACGGGCAGAGCTTATGAAGCTCAAAGTGAAGGAGCTTAGAGACTACCTGAACCTACATGAGGTCTCAACACACCTGTGCAGAGAGAAGGTGAGATCGATCATTCAGTAGCTCGCTCTGAAAAAAATGATCATAAGTAACAAACACAACTGAGGCCTCTTCCATTAAAACCAGTGTGTCCTGTTCTTCAGGAGGAGTTGGTAGAACTGGTCCTGGGTCACCAGTCTTCACCATCCAGTGGCACCACTCCTTATACTCCAAGCCCTGATCCCCCCTCTGTTACCTCTGACCTGCCTGACCTCACCCTTCACATCTCTGCATTAGCCCCTGACCCCATCACAACCACGTTGATCCTGAACCCTGATCCACCTCCAGTACAGCCTGAAGCACCAGCCCCACCAACAGAGACTGCCGCCCCTGAGCCGGATATTCAGGACGAGGAGCAGGTAAAACCAGAGCAGGAATTCACTAATTACACTTTTTATAGACCTTGAACTTCAGCTGCAACTGTACCTTAATTCTGAAGTCATGTAAACCAGTGATTATTTTCTTGAAGAAGCTTTTAATGTTTCACCAAGTCTTGCTTCTTTTGTTTAATTTCTCATAAACATTTTAGAAGCACATTTGAGAGACTTTCTCTGTGTTTTATGTTTTATGCTTGATTTTTTTGTTTGTGTCTGGATCTTGTGACTGACCCTTTATCTTTTGACTCTTTGGTTCAGACCTGGGACGCTGAGGGGGACGCTGAGGAGGCCCCGATTTCAGGCCGCAGGGCTTCTCTGTCCGATCTGAGCTGTCTAGATGATATTGAGGTGCTCAGCGTCCGACAACTAAAGGAAATCCTTGCCAGGAACTTTGTCAACTACAAAGGCTGCTGTGAGAAGTGGGAGCTGATGGAGAGAGTGCGCCGGCTGTACAAGGACCAGCAGAACCTACTGGGTCAGTCAGGTGATATTTGGAATGCACAATGCAATTACCAAGGAACAGGTGTGTAATGTGTAACCCAGCTATGATCAGGTGCAGGACTTAGAAAAAGTGACAAAAGGGAAAGAGAATCGGCACTTTTGGATTTTCATAGATATTTTTATTAATACGAAAGTTTTTAATTTTAACATCCAACAGAACAAAATCAGGCTGAGTAAACACAAACAGCCCCACCTACAGGATGTCACATGATACAGAAATACTTCGGTATGAAATAGCTCTGCAATGTAAAAAGAACTGTAACTCTTTTAATTAAAAATTATAAAGATGTATAGAGAGAACCCAACAATTCCCTCTTGAGCAAGCACTAGGCAACAGTGGAGAGGAAAAACTCCCTTTAACGGAAAAAACCTCCATCAGAACTAGGTTCAGGGTGGGCGGCCTTCTCCGATTAGGGTGAGTGGAAAGTGGAGAGAGAAAAGAAAAGAGCAACAAAACATCAGGCACATTGGTAGAACCAGTAGCTGCACACTGGAAAACACACAGTTCCAAAGCCAGGGACACCTGCAGAAAGGGACAGAGAGAGGGAGACAGAGAAGGACAAAGACAACTACGGGGGAAAACACACCAAGTTAATGTCATACAGTGGTGACAATTGTGGGGTGAGAGGAGAAGAGAGAGGGTCAAAAGGAGAAAAGAAGCTCAGTGCATTGGGGGGTGGGTCCCCCAGCAGTTTAAGCCTGTAGCAGCTATAACTAACTATATGCTTTATTAAAGAGGAAGGTTTTAAGCCTAGACTTAAAAGTAGAGAGGGTGTCTGCTTCCAGAATCTGAACTGGGAGCTTGTTCCACAAGAGAGGAGCTTGATAGCTAAAGGCTCTACCTCCCATTCTACCTTTGGAAATTCTGGGAACAACAAGTAGGCCTGCATTCTGAGAGCGAAGTGGTCTACTGGGATGATATGGAACTATGAGGTCTTCTATATATGATGGAGCCTGACCATTCAGAGCTTTATATGTAAGAAGCAGGGTTTTAAATTCTATTCTAAATTTAATGGGAAGCCAATGGAGAGAAGCTAGTGAAGTTGAAATATGATCTCTCTTGCTAGTTCCAGTCAGCACTCTTGCTGCAGCATTTTGGATTAATTGCAGGCTCTTTAGGGAGTTACTGGGGCATCCTGAAAGTAGGGAATTACAGTAGTCCAACCTAGAAGTAACAAATGCATGGACCAGTTTTTCGACATCACTTTGAGACAGGATGCTCCTAATTTTGGCAATGTTCTGTAGGTGGAAGAAGGCTATTCTAGAGTTTTGTTTTATTTGTGAGTTAAAGGACAAATCCTGGTTAAAAATAACTCCAAGGTTCCTTGCAGTAGCACTGGAGGCCAGACTTATGCCATCTAGAGTAACAATATGGTTGGACATCATATTTCTTAGATTTTTGGGACCAAATACTATGACTTCAGTTTTGTCTGCGTTTAAAAGTAATAAATTGTGGGACATTCAGGCCTTTATGTCTTGTAGGCTTGAAGCTTTATTAACTGATTATTTTCATCTGGTTCCATAGATACATATAGCTGGGTATCATCAGTATAACAGTGGAAATTTATGGAGTGTTTTCTAATAATGTTGCCTAAAGGAGACATATATAAAGTAAAAAGTATTGGTCCTAACACAGAGCCTTGTGGAACTCCATAGCTAACCTTTGTGTGCATGGAGGATTCATCATTAACATGAATAAATTGAAATCTATCAGATAGATAAGATTTAAACCAACCTAGTGCAGTTCCTTTAATCCCAATTTCATGTTCCAGTCTCTGTAATAAAATGTTATGATCAATGGTATCAAATGCAGCACTAAGATCTAACAGAACAAGTATAGAGACCAGTCCATTATCTGAGGCCGTGAGAAGATAGTTGGTGACTTTTACCAGTGCTGTTTCTGTACTATGATGAAGTCTAAATCCTGACTGAAAGTCTTCATACAAATTATTCCTATGAAGGTGATCACATAATTGTTTTGCAACTACCTTTTCAATTATTTTAGAAATAAAGGAGATTAGATATTGGTCTGTAATTGGCTAAAACACCTGGGTCAAGACAGGGTTTTTTAAGTAATGGTTTAATTTCAGCTACCTTATAGGCCTGTGGTACATAGCCTGTTTCTAAAGGTAGATTGATGATATCTAATACGAACGTATCTATTAAGAGTAAAGCTTCCTTGAGCAGCTTAGTTGGAATAGGGTCTAGCAGACAGGTTGTTAGTTTAGATGAGGTAATAATTGAAGTTAGCTCAGAGAGATCTATGGGTAAAAAGCAGTCTAACAGGGAGTGGGGCCTTATCGATGACTCTAGCACTGTTGTACATGAAGATCTATGTTGTACAAGATCTATGTTGTACATGAAGGGAGGATCTGGTGAATTCTTTCTCTAATAGCTACAATTTTATTCATAAAGAAAGTCATGAAGTCATTGGTGCTCAGAGTTAAGGTAAAACTAGGCTCAACAGAACTATGGCTTTTAGTCAGCCTGGCTACAGTGCTGAACAGAAACCGGGGATTGTTCTTGTTTTCTTCTATTAATGATGAATAATATGCTGTTCGGGCATCACAGAGAGCTTTTTTGTACATTTTTAAACTATTTTTCCAGGCTAAATGAGATTCTTCTAAATTTCCGGAGCGCCACTTCCTTTCTAACTTTTGTGTTGCCTGTTTTAAGTTGTGAGTTTGTGAACTATACCATGGAGATCGCCTCTTCTGGTTTACTGCCTTCTTTTTCAGAGGGGCAACACTATCGAGTATTGTACGTAGTGAGGCTGCAGAATTGTCAACAAGATAATCTACTTGTGCAGGAGTAACATTAAGGAGACTACTTTCCATTGTATTAACATATGGTGAAGCAAATGATGTAGAAATAATTTCTTTAAATTTGTTGACAGCTTTTTCACTTAAGCATCTGCTATAGTGGAATTTTTCTTTAACTCCTCTATAGTCCGTTATTGTAAATTCAAATGTTATTAGAAAATGGTCAGAAAGACGAGAGTTGTGAGGAAATATTGTTAAATTATCCGCTTCAATTCCATACGTAAGGACAAGGTCTAACATGTGACTAAAACAGTGAGTGGGTTTATTTACATTTTGGGAAAAAACAATTGAATCTAAAAATAAATTATACGAAGTGCTCAGGCAGTTACTCTCAGCATCTACATGAATGTTAAAGTCACCCACTATAATGACTATATAACTATAATTTATCTGTACTATGCACTAAATTAGATAGAAAATCCGAAAATTCAATCCAAAACTGTGAATAAGGGACTGGAGGACGGTACACGTTAACAAATAATAGTGGTTTTTGAGTTTTCCAGTTTGGGTGTGAAAGGCTAAGAGTTTTTTGTCCTTTCGGCTTATCCCGTGAGTTCAGGGTCGCCACAGCTTATCATTGTCTGCATGTTGATTTGACACAGTTTTTTACACCGGATGCCCTTCCTGACACAACCTTTCTCAATTTCTACCGGGCTTGGACCGGCACTGGGGAGGGGCTGTTAGGGATTCAGTGTCTTGCCCAGGGACACTTCGACATATAGCCAGGGGATCAAACCACTCAACCTGTGGTCCGTGGATAACTACCTTTACCAACTGAGCGACAGCTGCCCCTGGTGTGAAAGGCTAAGAGTAAGGCTCTCAAATGAGTTATAGCTATGTTTAGGTCTAAGGTTTATTGATAAGCTAGAATGGAAGATTGCTGCTACTCCTCCACCTCCGCTTGTGCTTCTAGGAACATGATAATTAATATGACTTTGTGGGGGTTGACTCATTGAGACTGACAAATTCTTCCTGCTGTTGCCAGGTTTCACTAAGACAGAATAAATCGAATTGATGATACTAACAGAGATTTAGAAGAGAGAGATCTGATATTTAATAATCCACATTTAATAGTTTTGGGGTTTTCTTCAGTAAGAGGAGCGGCTCAATTTAATTAGTTGTAACAAAAGGTTGAAATAACCCTTCTGCCTGTATCTATCTTATTACACATTATTCAAAGGCCCCTTACTCTCATTGATCTCATGTAAAAGTTATAAGTTGCAAATTATTTTTTAATCAGCCTCTTCAGAATTTGGATCAATTGGCTTATTAAAAATAAGGTGTAAAGCCCAACAAACTTATAGTTCTTATGTTTCTGACATTAGTAGACGACCCTTTGTAACAACTGAGCCACAGTTGCGCCACCTTAGTTATTTTGGGGAAAATATTTTGAAAACTAGAAATTTTGTATATAATTAAAATATTGTTCAAATCCATGATTTTTTAAAAATGATCTTTCCAATAGGTCTACATTTTCTGTTTTGGACAAATACACTTGGCGAATGGGCAAGTAAAAGTCTCAGCTACTTGCACATACTTAATGTCAAGCCCTGGATACTTTCCGACTTTCCCACTGAACAGTTTCAGTTTTTTTTTAACATTGTTTTAAACCCGGGGGTTTTAACAGGGGTTGGTTTTATATCCACTGTATCTGTTTCACATGCTGTAGAAATGAGGGACAAACATGTTTTCAATTTGCTGTAAAATTTGTGTCTGATTTTATTCTTGACTAATGTTAAAAGCAAATCAGCATTTTGCAGGAGAGACTGCTGCTCTTCTGTGTAGAATTGAGATTTTTAATTGATGTGCTTCACTTTTATTTGTTATGAGATAAAACTGGAAAGAAACACTGTGTTTTCTGTCTTTCAGCTGCCAACGGTGTGACTGCTTCAGGTGAGTTCAGTTTATACAATATTGTGATGTGAATGTGAATATTTGCTGATTTTCAGCATTTTCCATCAGCGTAAACTGAATATCTTTGGGTTTTAGACTGTTGTTTTGACTTAAAAAAAAAAAAAAAAAAAAAAAGGAACAAAAAATGAAGAAGGAAAAAAAACTGGAGAATGATTTAAACAACTGGATGCACCTAATGTGCTTTCTGATTATTATTGCTTTACAGTGATCTGTACACATAGTTTATGTTTATGCATTATTTTTCATATAATGGCTCACAGTGCTCTCACATCTTATTCTAGAGTCTGGCAGTGGGGGTCCAGGTCAGGAGGAGAATCTCTGCAAAATCTGTATGGATTCTCCCATCGACTGCGTCCTGCTAGAGTGTGGTCACATGGTCACGTGCACCAAGTGCGGCAAGAGGATGAGCGAGTGTCCCATCTGCCGACAGTATGTCATCCGAGCTGTCCACGTCTTCAGGTCCTGATCGCACCAACCCCGACCAGAATCCAGGTACATCTGATCCGTTATAACCAGCCAAATCAGACTTATCCCAGTTTAACCAAATGCCTGCTTCCAGACAAAGTGTAATAAATTTCAACCTGCTTGCAGTTCTGCTGGAAACTGCAAAAATTGTTATGTCAAGTTTTTGTTAAAATAATAACAGTGCTTTCATTTCCAGTTCTCTTCTCATTGTTCTATTGTCTAAGCCTGACTGTCTGTCATTGTCTTCTCTGTGTAGGACCAGTCACCTACAAGCAATAAACTACAAAAACAAAATCTTCCAGAAAGGACATTCTACGGAGCCTAAATGCTCTTATTTGGATAACTTGGATAATTTTTGAAAATATAACATGTACACGCATGTTAAAGACTGTAAGAAGTGTCCTTATTTGACCTTTAGACTGCAGAACCGCTGTTTCAGCAACACTGAATGTAAAGACTGACTCTAGAGCTTCACAGGAGGATCACATCTCTGATTTATGAACGTTAATCCTTACATGGATCGACCATGAACCCTCTGTGCCTTCACAAGCTTCTCGCCGCCACCCTCCTAAACATCAGTGCAGATACGTGGCAGAGGGAAGAGGGGGTGATCACGATGATTCGGCAGTTAAACCTGAAGCTTTGAGAAATTTCCAGATTACCAAAGGGGCAGAGTCCAACCAAAAAGGAAAAGGTCCTATCTCAGGTGAATAGGTCCATTCACAGCTGCATTTTTCATGACATTGCCTAAAATCTGAGTGAAGTAAAGCTAAAAACCTGCAGTAGGTGGAATAAAATATGATCAGTATGGTTAAAAAAAACACTTTGGTAGCCCAGTGCAAACCTAACCATCATAATCCCTATGTTACTGTTGATGCATTGATTTCAATTATAAAATCTAGAACGGTAATTAAAACTGCTTTAGGCCAATGAGAGCGGATGTTGAGTTTTTCCTTGAAGAGATGCATTATGTCTCTGACCTACAGAGAATAGCAACAAAACTGCCTTCATATTGTATTAATAACAGTATAATACCCTCTGACCTTCTAAACATCAAGTGATTTGTGCTCAATCACACTTTTACATTCATATGGGAAGAGGAATTTCCTGCAGTTGAAAGAACAGTTGAATGTTTCCTAGGTCTGTGCTCGTAGGATCCTTTATGTGACAAATCGAGAAATGCTTTCACAGTTGCCTTAAAAATGGAGCTGACTTTAAAAATACATTTGAAGTCATAATTGCTGGCTATCCATTTAATGTTAGAGTAACTCTAACTACACAATGAATGATTTTGCTCAGATTGTTTATTTGGCTTCAAATAATAAAATTCTTTAGCAGGTATAAAGACTTTAAGGTAACAAAAGATCAATGACTTTTGGCTTGTCACCACAGCGGAATGTGTTCCTCATGTTTTTACGCCGGATGCCCTTCCTGCTGCAACCCTCCCATTTTATCCGGGATTGGGACTGGCTGGGCTGGGCTTTCACTCAATAATTCCATACTTGTAACTGCTTTAAAAAAATTATACAAATTGTTACTTTTTAAAAAATATTAAATAGAGCTAACAACTAATTTTGTAGAGTGAGGATATATTTTTTCTAAAATGATATTGCAGTCCAGTGCTTATTGGAGAAAAGTGACTCAGGTTTTACATAGTTTTGGTGACTATAAAAAAAAAAGGGGCTTTATATTTCATATGTGAGTAAAACAGCTGCAGCTGAAAATCATTCCCAAAACTTAACTCCTGGCTATTGCCCTTTCTAGACCTAGACCTCTGCTGTGGACATACTTCTTTTCTGACTCTGGAAAAGACTGAACAAAAGGATTCACTTATATTTTGGATAATACTTATAAATCTATGATGGTTTTAAACAATACGTCCTAGGCTGCTTCCCTGATGAACTCCACGTGCGAAGTCAAAGAACAATATGACTTACTAATCTTCACCACAGACTTAGCAGTTCTTTAATTTAATATAAGCTTTGTGTTGTTTTGTAATTGATTGCACTTTTGAGCTGCTTGGTTCAAGTTTTGGTCACAGAACTTATTGGACGATCTTAGAGAATGAGTTGATCCTTTTTTCTTTTTGTTTGAGCTCTGTTGATATTGAGTTTGAGTTTTCTTGTGAATATTTAGATTTGAATATATGTTTTGCCGAAATGATAGTTTATACTTAAATTTCTTATAACTTTGGAAGCACACATTTAATCTGTAATTTTTTCCTTACGGTTTTTTTCCAGGATTGTGATCCGTAGTCCATTAAGTCAAACTGCACTTTGGTTCCTGTTCTACAATATGAGTGAATAGCGCCATGATTACAACACTGTGACAGTTTTCTATGACCAAACCTCTATCAGGGGAAGACCAACACAGCTGGAAGCTTGCATGCTAACATCAAGCTGTGTTTCTTCTTTCAGCTTTACGCTTGTTAAAATCCATAAAATAATTCAGGTTTGTGCAACAATCTTTAGTTTTTTCTGTTGGACCCCTCAAATTTAAATTGTGACCCACCGGAGGGGTTCAGACCTCAGGTTGGGAACTGTAACTTTTATCTCAGTGAGAGATGTTAACACTGACTGTTCAGCAGAAACCTCTTTCAACTAATTTTATCACAATTCAGACACTTTGTAATGTTCTTTAAAACCTCACTGGAATCTGTAAAAGAGAGATTTTAAGAAACAAGAAGCTTTTGTTCTGAGTGAACTTTACAGAATAATTTTGTAATAAAACGCTTTTTTTGTGTGTATCTGTGTTGTAATTTTGTACCATTACTCTCAAGCAGTATCCATGACCTTGTATTTGTCTCTGTGTAATATATATATTTTTAATTTTAATAGTTACACATTGCTTTAATGTGCAGCATTTGTGAAAAATATCAATTTCTTTATGTTCTTCACAATTGAGGATGAGTAACTTTAAAATGGGGAAGGGAGCGTTACCGTCCAAATAATCCAAAAAGCATTGAAAGCATTTAAATATGGAGGAAATATTCTTGGAAGAATTTAGATTTGACATTGACATTTTTATGTTGGAATACCCCAAGATAAACCAAAGTTGGGAATTTAAATGCAAGGAATGTAAAAACAGGCCTGACATAAAGGCCTGATGCTTTAATGGAGAAATGACAAACGGAACAATTCGCCTGTTTCCTTATAAAAACACCTGTTTTCTTTACATCGAAATGTAATGGCTGTGTATCAAAACATACATTAAAAAGTATCGCTGACCAAGTGCAGGGTTTGTTTAATGTAATAGAAATTAAATTAAGCTTATGTTAATTTTATAATCATATCATTTTTATAAAAGTCGGTATTTATTTATGATTTATCAAACTGTCCGGGTCGCCAAGAAAGCGTTGATACTGATTGGGTGGCTGGCGGGCAATGGGCGGGCCTTTGACTGTTCGCAGCGCTCCACTGGTTGCTATAGAAGAAGGCCGTTGGACTCCAGCTCCCCATTGGCTGGTTGTTAAAACGGTGGGCGGTGCTCTGTTTGAACGGGAATCCCGCTGCAGAGATAAGTGTCAGGTTTCTTTAGCGATTGTTAGCATGAAGCTAAGCTAGTCTCCGTCATTCTTATTAGAGTTTTTTTTTTGAGTCGCTCCTGTTCACATCAGCGGGCTTCGATGGCCAAGCAGCGCAGTGTTTAGACGTCGATTAACGCTGAGGTTACGTTTTTCTACTCATATAAAACTTTATATCAAATTTAAAGTGAGCGGAGTCATGGCAGAAGGAGCTGACTGCGGTTCGTCCAACCCCGTGAAGAGGAAACCATCAGCGGGGAGGAAGAGCCGACAGAGCCTGCACAAGAAAAGTTCCAGCAGCCGGGTAACTTCCACTGTGTTCCGACGCTAACTGAGCTAACTGCTAGCGTCACAGTCCTGTTAAATTCCAGGACAAACGGACCAAACCGTTAACTTAAGAAATTCACATAATTTAATAAAACAGCATGTTTAAAACTTTTAATGTTATCAGCTGTGAGTAAAAGCACTTCGCTGCGGCGGTGAAGTCGTTTAACCACAGCCAAAGAAAAAGCACCAGGCCACCGTGTTATTGTGACGGTAACTTCTGTTCCCCTTTAATTAAAGCACAGCTGCAGTCAGCAGAAATGAGTCCTCGCAATCCCTGACAAGAGCAACATGTGTCAAAACGGTTCAGTATTTTACAAACGGCCTTTATGTTATTTCCAGTTGGTTTAGGACAGAGTTCAATCCATCTGATTTATAATACAGTCGGCTTGTGTAAAGCTTTTAGAACATTTTAGCTTCAGCTGATGTCTCTGCCCCCAAATTTAGTCCAAACATTCAACTACAAGAACTGCGCAGATGCCACATTCATTTCAGCAGCATCATTAGCAGTAACGACAACTTAAAACATTTAAAAAGTTGTTTCTGAAGCTCCTAGTCTGACTTTGACTGGAAGAAACTCTGGGGAACCGCTGACCTTAGTTGACCCTCAGAAACAAAACGTAAATGATGGTGATGTGTGTGAGCAGTTAAAGTTTGTAGTTTGCTGGAGTTTGATTTGTGTATTGTTTCAGGTGAGTCTGGAGAAAGTTCTAGGTATCAGCACAGCCAGCAGTAGCAGCTTGAGCTCAGACCCAAAGTCGGGACTCGTCGCCTATCCTGCAGGGTAAGCCCTGCCTCCTCCGTCTACCTGTGTAGGCAGGTGACACCCTCGGAAAAGAGAAAGACCTTTTGGTTTTTAGAGACACTGATGTGTTGAAACGAAACCAGAGTGTTCAGTTTTCTGTAGACCTGAACCCTGCTGAGTCTGTGTTTATGCTTCAGGTGTGTCATTGTGCTGCTTCACCCAAAGAAGAACAAACAGAATCACATCATCAACACATCCAGGTAGGTCCACCTGGTCATTAAAGGTTTTCAGCTTCTTCCTATCACTTGGTAAGAGGCTTAAGAGTTTTCACTGGGAGTATTTGAGTTGATTCTGCTGAAGCTGTCAGTCTGACCGTTAGCTGTTCTCACACTGATGCTGTGATGATGTTTGACTGTGTTTCAGAAAACCCTTCAGTGCTCTGGCTTTCTCTCAGGACGGAAAGTACCTGGTCACTGGTGAGGTAAGAGCCGAGGTCACACAGTTACAGTGTATGTGAACGCCCGAAGGACATGCAGCAACATTAACAGATTTATTTCTGTTTTACTGAATTTGGGTTTTGGTAATTTGCTTTACCTGCTTTACTGAGTTTGAACACCTGTACAAGAGAAAAAAAAATAAATGCACACATTTGTTTTTGTTGTTTGAAATGTGCCTCACTTACATCAGTTACAATTCATCTGAATAGTTCAGAGGCAACTTTTGACCAATAGAAAACCAAAAAAAGATGAGTAGAGTGGAGTCAGCACTAGGCAGATGAAAAGCACACAGAGGTTTCAAGTAGTACGTCAGAATTGTATGTTGTTGTAAACTCTTGTGGTCATGTCAAGATCCAGTAGGTATAATGTTTACTTGTAGTAATAAAATTTTGAGCTAAGCTATAGTTTATGCATCTAACATCTGCAATAAAAACTTCACTATTATAAATATTCACTATTTTTGTCAAGAAGTTTTTAAATTAAATACACTTAAAAGTACAAAGTAGACAGCTAAATCTGAGGGTAAACAGAAATTCTAACACACAGAATGTTTGATTCACTTTTACAATCCACGTAACATAATGACCTACAACAAAGTGCTGCTGCTGTTATTTGGATGCCTACTGATCTGTGTGTTTTTGTGTCTGTCTCTCTCAGAGTGGTCACATGCCCTGTGTGCGAGTGTGGGAGGTGAATGGAGTCCAGGTTGCGGAGGTTCAATCTCATAAATACGGCATTTCCTGTGTGGCGTTCTCCACCAACAGCTGCTACATTGTCTCTGTGGGATACCAGCATGATATGACTGTTAGCGTGTGGGACTGGAGGGTGAGGACACACACAACACACAGTAACACAAAACAACCTCAACTTGTCAGTCAGATGAGTTTTCAGCTATTAAAACCACTTGGTGAAGTTGAGATCAAGGGCTTTCGGGTTGTCTCTTCAGGGGTCGCCGCAACAGAGCGTTGATTTGCATGAGTTTTTACATCAGATGCTCTTCCTTTTGCAACCCTCCCATTCTAACCCCCGTCCTTCTGCATCCCAACCAATACTCTACCACTGAGTCACCAGGCCACGAATAGCGGTTATACAGTAGTTGATGTGTAAAACAATAGTAGTTCTGTATGTGCTACTAAATCAATGTTTCTTCCTCCTGTCTTTGTGTCTGTGAGCAGAAAGGTTCGATCATCGCCTCCAACAAAGTTTCCAGCAGAGTATATGCCGTCTCTTTCTCCCAGGACAGCAGCTACTTTGTCACAGCAGGAAACAGACATGTCAAATTCTGGTACCTGGATGCCTCTAAAGGAAGACGGGTACAACACCATAACCAGTCATGGCTCAGCCACAAAAATCTGATCAGCCAATCCCGGCTCATTTTGCAGCTTTCACTTTGTTTTTGTTCAGGTGAACAGCACGGTGCCTTTGATTGGTCGCTCTGGGTTGCTAGGCGACCACAGGAACGGCGTGTTCTGTGGGGTGGCGTGTGGACGAGGCCGCATGGCAGCCAGCACCTACAGCATCACTAGCTCTGGTCTGCTGTGTCTGTTTAACAGCATCCGGCAGCTGGAGGCCTGGGTCAACCTCAAGGTCAGTGATTCAGGTCCCTGAATACACCAGTACGATAACAAAATACAACTGTACCTGGGTTAGAAAGTTTTTGTACACCTGCCACTTTGTTGTTTAACCAGCAGCTTGAAACTGCTTATTAAAAACTGTAAAATATTCAACCACAATTATTTAGATTTTATTTATTTTCATAAGAGAAAAGACATTTGAAGTTTGTCGTCAAAACTTTCATGGTACGTTAATGTGTTAGTGTATTAAACTACTTTATTTCCCTCCTAAATCACTATAGAAGAGCATTGACAACGCTCACCTGCCTATGTATTTTCTGCCCTGAAAATTGGTGCCTCCATGTTGTCGTAGGTTATACGTAGCTGGGTGCTGGGTACTGGTGATAAACTTTAACCAACCCTTACCTGTATAGATGATAACTCCTTGCTGGTTTAGAATATTCTTGTACGATTAAAAAAAACAGCATATGTCAAAGTTCAAAAGTACTGTAAGTACTGACGCTGTTGTTGACAGACGTCGTCAGCGAGCTGTCTGGCGGTCAGCGAAGACTTCATCTTCTGTGGCTGTGCTGATGGTGTAATCAGAGTGTTCAGTCCTTCCAACTTGCAGTACATCACCACCCTTCCCCGACCACACCGCCTGGGAGTCGACCTCACACAGAGCACAAGGCACAGGTACAAGTGTGAAAAACATACTGGATAAATACTGAGAAAACACTGATAAATCCTCTGATTGCTCTGTGTGTGGATCTTTCCACAGCAGCCTGTTACCTGCCAGTCCAGGTGCTCATTATCCTGATACATTGGCTCTGACCTTTGACTCTGCAGCCCGACACCTGACCTGTGTGTACAATGACCACAGTGTGTATGTGTGGGATGTTAGAGATGTGAGGAACGTGGGGAAGCTGTACTCTGCTCTGTATCACAGCAACTGTGTGTGGAGCATTGAGGTCAGTGTAATTTTTCTAGTAATAATGCCAAAATACTGCTCACTACTCCACTACTACTGAAAACACTATAGTAATGTAAAATAATACTTTCAGTCCTACAGGACTACTTCCTTCATATTACAAATAAACTCAGTTCTAACTGGTGATAGTAAAAGTCTCTCCAACATTTCACCTGAGTCCAATAGAGTACTTCGGTACTATCACAAATAGTTCCAGTAGTGTTAGAAATATTTCTGATACTACCAGTTTGTATGGTTACTGGATATGTGGGTATGTGTTGTTAAACTGTTTTTTTTGTGTGGAGGTTTGGTGAAGTTAATAAGAGTTTTTCATCCTCAGGTTTACCCAGAGCTGCCAGATGATTCTCCGGCCTGTCTGCCTCCGTCCTGCTTCTTCACCTGTTCGTCTGATAACACCATCAGACTGTGGCACACTGACCCCCCCACCGGACAAAGAAACTTTTACAGTAACGTAAGTCTTAGAAGTACACCAGGTCACTAGTATCCAGGTGTTTACTAGTGGAGGAATAATCAACAATGTCTGTTTTGTTTTATTGTTTTTATTCATCCCTGTGTTACTTTTCAGGACCTCTTGAGGATTTTGTATGTGGGGGAGAACACACAGCACCTGCAGGGAGAGGGGGAGGCAGGAGGGGCTGATGGGAAAGCTGGGATCAGAGTGCTGGGTATCAGTCCTGATGGACGGCACCTTGCAGCTGGAGACCGCTGTGGAAATCTGCGGTCAGATACTGGAACACTGCACTGATGCTCTCTGACAGACGTGTGACAGCACATCGCTGACATGTTTCTTTCTGTGTTCAGGATCTTTGGTCTGGAGTTTCTGGATCAGCTGGTCAAGATTGAGGCTCATGACTCAGAGGTGTTGTGCTTGGAGTTCTCTCCCACATCCACAGGTACTAATCGATAGGAAATTAACAATTTTCATTTTTCTGTCATAGGACATGTGTGTGACATGCACAACTGAAACACTGTGTGAGAACTTGAGGTTAATTATTGAATACCACTTCTGCTGCTGTTGCTGTAACTGCTACTACAAATAGTAATAATAATAATAATGTCTCGCAATTTTCAGAAAAAAAGCACTGTGTACAACCTGCTTAACCATGTCCGGACGTTTTAACAGAATATATTGAATTTATATAACCGGAGTTATGATATGTCTTTAATGGTCTCTGTGCAGGTGGGACACCTGAATTATGTGGCTGTTGTTATTTCAGGTGTGAAGCTGCTGGCATCGGCCAGCAGGGATCGACTAATCCACGTCTTCAACCTGGAGAAGAACTACAACTTGGAGCAGACTCTGAACGACCACTCTGCCTCCATCACTGCTGTCAAATTCACAGGTAATGTTTTTGACACGAGCAGGGGTCCTGTTATTCTAACAATGAACTGATAAATGAAGGTCACAGACAAAGTGAATGGAAGTGGAGCAATTGTGTTCCTTATTTTCCAGGGGAGAGTCCAGAGGTTAGAATGGTGAGCTGTGGAGCAGACAAGAGCATCTACTTCCAGACAGCGGAACAGGTTGTTCTGAGCACACATCCGTGTGATTTCTGTTTGTTGTTGTAGTCAAGTACAAGCTGCTGACAAATGACTGTCTGTTATGCTTCAGACGGAGGAGGGACTGTCGTTCTCCAGGAGGCATCATGTGGTGGAGAAGACCACCCTATATGACATGGACTTAGATTCATCTAGGACACATGTCGCCATTGCCTGTCACGACCGAAACATCAGGTATAGATGGTTTGATATGTCTTGAGTCCTCTAAAGCCTCTGAATTAAGAACAAAAGCTCTGAGCTATTAACCAAGATTTACCTGCTTTTTTCCATGTACTTAGGGGTTTGTTCCAAATTTGTAACAGATTTTTAACCACCTTTTTAGTACAGTAGTCAACATAACAGCACATTTGTACCTGAAATGCATGTCCAAATCATGTTAATAGTGTTTCAGATAGTGCTACATCTGTGTGTTCAGAGTTTACAATGTAGAAACTGGGAAACTGAAGAAGTGTTTGAAAGGCTCATCCAGTGATGAAGGAGCACTGCTGAAGGTAAGAACGGGGTTTCTGATTATTGTGTAGTCGCTTTTTTTTTTAAATTTTCTTAATCGCCCTCACACATCTATGAAATGCGTTAATTTGTTAGTTTTCCAGTCATTTAAAATTATTCATAAATTACCTTCTGAAATGTAATCAAATGGTTTAAAACCTTTTGATCAGTGTTTCTGTCAAATCTGTCACAAGCTTCTGATATTGATTTGTTTGTTTCTTCAAAGTTACTGGGATGAGTCCTGCTCCAGTTTTATGACAAAGTCATCCACTGATAAAACTGTATTGCTCAAATTTGTGTCACAGGGAGTCATTCAATTTTTAACACACATAATGACGACCATAAACTTGTGAACCTTCCCCTGAACAATAAAACACTTAATAAGTTCTGTTTCACTGACTGTAGAACAACAACAAAGACGTCTCTCACTTTACTTACAGTTTACAATTTTTTGATCAAATCCAGACTTTTGGGGCATTTAGCTGTTTTACATCATTGAAAGTCAATCATGAGATGGGGAAAAAATATGTTCACTGACATTATAGCTGGATTGAGTGCAGCTAGGTGGTATCAGAAAATATATAATCAAATGTAACTGTTGGATTTCTGTATCAGATATGAAAGTATCAAGTATGTAACATTTCTTTTGTCTGCAGGTTCACATGGACCCTTCTGGGAGTTTCTTTGCCACTAGCTGCTCTGATAAAAACATCACCATCTTTGACTATGAGTCAGGAGAGTGTGTCGCCACTCTTTTTGGACATTCAGGTGAGTAAATCCATCTCACATGTAGAGATTTGATGTGTGTTGTGTTTTTTTTTTTTTTTTTTTTTTTTTCTTGCTCACCTGCCTGTCTTTGTTTCATCAGAGATCGTCACTGGCATGAGGTTCAGTCATGACTGCAGACACCTCATCACTGTCGCAGGAGACAGGTAAATATACTTACTGATGTTGTGATGACAGGGAAAAGGGTAAACGTTGGGAGAAGAAACTCCACTGCTGTAGATACAGTTCTTTGATTCAGTGTTGTTGTCACAGTGTTGTTGTGCCTTGTGTGTAGCTGTGTGTTTGTGTGGAGGCTGGACTCTCGGATGACCAGCACCATGAGGAAGAAATGGGGCCTCAAACAGAGAGGAGCACCTAAGACCTGCATCCACAAAAAACTGAACATCAGGTGTGGGTGGGGGCAGAAATCATAAGGATAGTGATGTTTTTCTGAGAATTACCAGGATCAATTCCTCTGGTTAACATTACCGTTTATTCATGTTTCTTTGGGCGTTTTCCCACAAAACACATTAATCGTTGCTCTCGTTTTAGGAGAGAGACCTTCATCACTGTTCCCTCCTCTCAGCTGCATCAGATGGAGGAAGAGGCTGATCTCAGTACTCCAACCAGACTGGACTGTGCTCACGATGAGAATGACCAGGGTCAGGTTGCAGGTAGGGCTGATGAGTCTGACGGTGTTGTATGCTGATTGACTAAAGTGTCCACCATGTCACTTTTGAGATGAATTGCAGAGAAACTTTTGTTAAAGATTTGTTCTTTTTTTTTTTTTTGTGCCAGGAGAAAGTTGTTTGGTTTGTTACAGTTGCTCTCTCCTCAGAAAGATGAATAAAAAGAACAACACCAGGCTTAATGTAATCCTGCTCCTGTTTATAAGAGACCTAATGATATGGATCCATATTAAGAAAACATTAGAATATTTCAAAATATGCTATACTATATACGATTTGAATGTGCACTACTATGTTTGTATTAGATTTGTTGTATGCATTAGGTTTAGGGTTAAGTTATCCCCTTACATTGAAATATCATAATGGGATGCAAACTTAACATAACGTTGCACATTGAGCTGTTACAAATCATATTTCATCGTTAGAAGTAAAAAAAATTGTCAACGAGAATATAAAAAGTTATAATGAATCAGTAAAAACTAAATCAGCACAACAGTTTGCATCTCGCTAGTAAATTAAGAATGTATTATTTTTTTATTGTCTATCAGCTTAAATTAATAAATGTTGTTTCAGATGCTCAGCTGCTTCAGACCAATGGAAAACTGCCCATGTGGTTCAGAAAACTGGTCAGTCTGATAATTATAATACTGATCTGTTTACAGATAATCAGTTTCTTTAGACAGACAAAGGTTGCGTTTTGTGACGAAGTCAGGTGTGTGTTTAGCAGGGTCAGGGTGCAGCCCCCTCTGCCGTTCAATCAGACGCCAGCCCTCGTCAGGTCCGGAGTCGATGGACAGAGCAGCTCAACCCTCTGACCATCTGCTCCACCTTCTCCCCGAGTCCCACCAAGAGTCAAGGGGAGGAAGAGGGGGAGGAGGAGGAGGAGGAGGAGGAGGACTTCCACCCTCAGAGTCTGGAGAGTGTGCTTGGAGGGGAGGAGGAGGAGGAGGAGGAAGAAGATGGGGAGGAGGAGAACAAGGTGAGCATGTAGTTGTTTATTTGAAGCATCCAACCAGCTGCCTCCGCCATCAGTGAAGCCGTGTGCAGCAGAGACAGATCAGGGTCAAAGTTTAACATATTTAACTGTTTACATGTTTTTAAGTTTTGCTCTAATCACTTCAGGGTCGGTCTGAGATCAGCTGTCTTACTGGTTATTTAGTGGCAGCTGCTGTCAGCATTGACATTAATGATGCAGCCTGTTAAACATTGACCTGTAGCTCCGCCCTGAAATTGAGCTGAGCAGCAAAACATCTGAAACCTTTATTGAGCTGTTGTTTGACTGACTCTCACCTGCTCTCCGATGGTTTCTTTGTGTGATGTTCAGGTTGTGCCAACTGCAAGTGACTACAGACACAGCTACATCCTCTACCCCAACACCACCACTGACAGGTGAAAAATATATCATTACAACAGATCCAGAACATCCATACAACTGACAAACAACCCTCTGTTTTCTTATATTTCTGAGTCCTGTTGCTGTTCGTTTGTGTTTTTTCAGAGAGTTTGACATTGAGGGTGTGACTTACCCTCATCTGGAGGTCAGAAGTCAGGGGCCAGAGCCAGTGTGGAGCACTCAGCTGAGTCCAGACTCTGCCTGTTCTGAGGGTTCAGCAGGAAGTCTGGAGCAACAACCCGATGCCGGTCAGAGCTCACATCAGAATATACATATAATATACATAAAACATTTTTCAGATATGAAATATGTAGGGCTGCACCTAACAATTTTTTTTTTTTATGTCAATTTATGTATCAAATATTTTCCCATTGAGTTTTTTTTTTAAGTAATGTATAATAATAACATAATTAATTCATTTATTTAATTTATCAATTATATGTGCACTGCAGGGCATTATTGCTCCCCCCCAAAATAGGCCAGGCTTATCTGGTGATCTGCTTTTTACAGAATATGAAGTCATTCAACAATATAATTAAAACAAGAGCTTGTTCCATTGAAGTTACAGGAATTTGGTGCATCTACATTTACTCAGTTCGGTTTACTTTAAATACTGTAACAGAATAGAAGAATGAACATGAAATCAGTCCCTATCCCTGATCCCTGTCCTCCTCTGTCTTGTGCTGATGGGGACTCTGCTGAGAGCTACAAGGTCCTGTGCCTGGTTTCTGAGTGTGACTGTCTCAGTTTCCACCAGAACCTGTGGCACATAACTTTGAACAGTTTTTCCCCCAGCTTTAGGTGGATGGGGAACTGTCTGCACAGTGGACATGATTGCTTTTCTGCATGTTTCTGATCGAGTGTGTTGATAATTTCCTCTTATAGATCATTAATTTAATGTTGTCTGGTCGAGTTGAAGAGTAACTTTGAATTTATCTGAGCTGTCTGCGCCGTTTCTACTGCAGTCAGGGACACTTTACTGCGCTCCATCCTTGCTTCAGAGGGAAGAAGCTGATCCACAAGTTTATTTTCTTAATAAACCTAAAACCTAAAACCTAAAATAAACTTAAATCTCAGTGGTGTCTTGAAGAATTCATATCCAGTGATTTCACAACACAAATATTTATTAAATCTGCAAACTATGGGGCAATTTCTTTATTGTCCTAGTGTTTGTGTACTGTTAATTTATAGCTCAACTTGTGGTGCATCACTGCACATTTTGACACGTCGCCCCATCACTAGAAACATGACGTGTCAAATAAACACATGCTCCTATTTTAAAAATGACTGATCTAACCAATGATATCAGAATTTTCTTTTGGTTTAACTGAGTTGTCTAACCCCTTCTGAACCCTCTGTCCTGTATCAGACACAGACTCTCTGAGTCAGGGCAGCTCTGTGGGCAGTCTGGGCCTGGAGGACGAAGAGGACAGAAACTCCCTGAAGAACCATTTTGATACTCTGGCCTTCAGTCTAAATGAAGGTATGGAATCATCGTCATCACCACCATGTGCTCTGTGATAAGTAAATTATAAGCACTTTCCAGGAACTACAAAAAATGTATTCTTCTTCTTCATTTCCTTTTGGCTGTTCCCTTTCAGGGGTCTCCACAGTGAATCATGTGCCTCCATCTAACTCTGTCCTCTGCATCCTCTTCACTCACACCAACTAACTTCATGTCCTCCCTCACTATATCCATAAATCTCCTCTTTGGTCTTCCTCTAGACTTCCTGCCTGGCAGCTCCAACCTCAGCATCCTTCTACCGATATATTCACAGTTTCTCCTCTGAACATGTCCAAACCACCTCAATCTGGCCTCTCTGACTTTATCTCCAAAACATCTAACATGAGCTGTCCCTCTTATGTCCTCATTCCTGATCCTGTCAATCCTCGTCACTCCCAAAGAGAACCTCAACATCTTAAGCTCTGCTACCTCCAACTCTGCCTTCTGTCTTTTCTTCAGTGCCACTGTCTCTAAGTCAAACAACATCTCTGGTCTCACCACTGTCTTGAACATCTTTCCTTCCATTCTTGCTGATACTCTTTTATCACACAACGCACCTGACACTTTTCTCCACTCGTTCCAACCTGCCTGCACTTGCCGCTTCACCTCTTTTCCACACTCTCCGTTGCTCTGAATCATTGACCCTAAGTACTAGTCTTACACCTTCTTCACCTCTGCTCCCTGTAACCTCACCGTTCCACCTGGGTCCCTCTCATTCACACATGTATTCTGTCTTGCTGAGGCTAAGCTTCATTGCTCTGTTTTCCAGAGCAGACCTCCACCTTGAACTCCCCTGTCACACCTACAGCACCTCACCACAGTCTTACAGCTCTCATACATGTCCTGCACCACTCTAACATACTTCTCTGCCACTCCAGAATTCCTCATACAATACCACAGCTCCTCTCTCGGCACCCTGTCATACGCTTTTTCTAAATCTATGAAGACGCAATGCAACTCCCTATGACCTTCTCTGTACGTCTCCATCAGCATCTTCAAAGCAAATACTGCATCTTTTGGAATCTTTTCTAAGCACTTCCTGACCACCCAGATTCTGGCTCAGTTCGTCCCTGAAAACTACACAACATTCTTTCTTTTTCAACTTCCACCGCTTCGTCCTCTGCTCTGCCTTTGTCCTCTTCACCTTCCTCACCACCAGAGTCATTTTACACAACACCATCCTGTGTTGTCTGGCTACACTCTCCCCTACCAATACTTTGCAGTCACTGATCTGTTTCAGATTATAACGTCTACACAAGACTTAGTCGTCCACCTGAGTGCTTCTACCTCTGCTCTTATCTGTCACCCTATGTTCCTGCCTCTTCTGGAAGAAAGTGTTCACTACAGCCATTTCCATCCTCTTTGCAAAGTCTACAACCATCTCTCCTTCTGCGTTTCTGTCCTGAAGACCAAACCTGCCCATCACATTCTCGCACCTCTGGTGATGCTCTGCATCACTTCATCTAACTCACTCCAGAATTTCTCCTTTTCTTCGAACTCACATCCTAACTGTGGGACCGCTAACAACATTGAACATCACGCCTTCAGTTTCCAGCTTCAGACTCATCATCCTGCCTGATACTATTTTCACCTCTAGAACATTCCTCACAAACTCCTCTTTCAGGATAACTCCTACTCCATTTCTCTTCCTATGTGACCCATGGTAGAACAACTTGAACCCTGCTCCTAAGCTTCTAGCCTTGCTACCTTTCCACCTGGTCTCCTGGACACACAGTATGTCCACCTTCCTTCTCTGCATCATGTCAACCTACTCTCTAGCCTTCCCTGTCATAGTCCCAAAAATTCAAAGTCCCACAATAAATATATTATTCTGACTTTATCAAATATTTGTGCTCAGTGTAAATGCATTTACTGTACTGTAGGCCTGTATATGGCAGAAACAAATATTGACATAACTGTGTTTAACAGCCTACTCACTTTGATCTTATTTTCCAAATCTGAACTACGATTAGATTTATTGGGATGATATGAGGAGTTTAACTGGGAGACAGTTAACAGTGATCACTTTGATTTGAGAGTTTTTGGCATTACAGAGAGACTGGCTAATCTGATTCTTCAGAGGTGTTGCAGAGTGATACGTCTTATCTCATACATGCAATCTTTGGCACAAACGGGAGTTTTGGGCTTAAGACTTTTCCCCACCAATGTGAAAAGAATACACATACTGTGAACCACATGTTTATTTTTTTCTTTCATCTGTATAAATCATGGAATTAACATTACCAACAGCAGATATGAGCTGCTGTTTGAGATTTTAGTCGTCTGCTGGCAGGATATTGATGGAAAGGGTCCTCTAGTTTACTGATCGGGGGTGGCTTCATTTTCCTGGGCAGATTAAAAACATGGATGGCTAAAATATTCTTGAGTAGCTGTAAATGATTCGGCAGCCTGCTAAGGTGTGGGGAAACACTGTCAGAGTTTCCCCCTTAGTTTTGTCGGCTTATTGTGCATTAAGCTATTTTATCCTTATGTGTGAACTGGGGTGTATCTGACCTTTGATCTTTCAGAGAAGTTTGACACTGATTTAAGGACTCTGCAGCCACAAGAGGACAAAAACTTCCTGAACCCTCGACTCAGCATCTCCACCCGCTTCCTCTCTCGCTTCCAGGACAGACTCAGGTTGGTACCAAACACTGAGGGTGTGACCTTTATCCTTATGGGAGCACAGGGTTCATCTTGTGGTTGTCATGGTGATTATTGTCCTCTGTTGTAGGACATTGCCAACTCGAGCTCCACCTCCGGTCTCCATCCCGGCAAGGATCTCGGAGGAGAGCAGCATCAGCATTGAATCGGTACACAGACGCACCTTATAGAGAAGTGAATGACTCTAAATATACCTGAAACATCACATCACAATACATGAACCACATTTACATTTTCAGTTTATTCTAGCTTGGTAGGATTTTAGTCAAAATGATTGTGACCAGGCTGACAGAAAAGAGATAAATAGATTTTTCATTTTGTGTGATGAATAACTATGTGAAATATCAGTATTGGTAAAATGAAGTAGGTAGTTATTGACTAGAGACCATCACCAAGCAGCATTGACTACCAGGGTTGAAATTGTCTCGTCTCATAAGTATTGTCCATGCAGTGGTTAAAAAGGCACAATCTTCTCGACAATTTGAGAAGTGTGATGAGTGAGAGGCTTAGGATGCCAAGGTGTTAAGTGTGTGTGTTTGTGGTTGTTTTTTTAATGTGTTGCGATGGTGACCAAATGAGTTTCTTCCCTTTTGGGGATCAATAAAGTTTTCAATACATTACAAACCTATCTTAATTCCACCTGAGGCACCTGGCACACTGAACACAACTGTACCACACTTTAGTGAAGACAACTTAACACAGAGCTCCCCTTTAAAAACACCTGGCTCATGGTAAACACCTGAATAGCACTAAACCCACCTGAGCAACATGATGGTTAATTCTGTCCTGATTTGACATTTGCAGAAGAACAAATTGAGTTACTGTCAGTAAAAGATGACCAGCGAGTAAATATCTGATTTTAGGTGAAGTCAAAGTCGAGCAGCGGACTCGCCTCAACAGAGTCAGCCCAGAAAGAAAACGTCGGCGGCAGCAGCTATGGTGGCGGTGAGTTTTTTTTATTCACACCCTAGAACTTTGTTGTAAGTTTTGCATAAATATTTTTTTATCTCAGGTAAACAATGAATTTTTGATAATGGTTTTATTAATTTCATGGTATCAACTTCATGTGGTTGATTTGTACTTTTAGTTTGACATTTTGAGGTTGACACCAAATAACAAATGATTTGTACACACTCTTTATCATACGCTCAACTTTTATGCTTCAATAGGGTTATTATTTATTAGAATATTTTCATTATTATCTGCTGAAGGTTTTTGAGTAGAATTATTGATCATAACATAATTTTACCAAGGTCCACTTTGTCACATTCTTGTTTTTTACTCAGATAAACATGTTCCCGTTCACACGGTAAATACTGAGAAATGTTGAGTTTCCCAGTCTCTTCAGGAAACCAGAACTTGATCCACACTTTTGGTTTTAACTTTGTAGTACAGTTTGTAAAAAGAGTAAAACTTTTTTTAATTCACCAGTTGTATGAGAGTCGAAGGAACTTTACTCTTACACCAGTAAGTACAATCGGAATAGTTCAGCTTCTGCTTCAGATCAGTTTTTGGCTCAACAGGAAATGCTTTACACGTTTAGATCAGATAACTTTTCTTAGAAACCTGCATGTTTAACTGAGCACACAGCAGTCTCTCTTGGTTGTTTCATAGTTAAGTTCGGTTTCATATTTTTGAAGGATTTATATCCAACACATCCTTGCACTGCATGCCTGTGTTTTTTTTAACCACATGAATATACATCTGTCAGCTGTTGCTGCTAACATGATGTCACATCAGAGTACTGTGGTGAGAACTGCAGAGGGAATGTAAGTGATTCTCTGCATTTTCACTATTAAAAAAATTCCAGTGGTTTGCACAAGCTTTTATTGAGTACTAAAAGTAGCTGCAGTTACTTTTGTATTGTTTGTCTTGGAACATTGAAACCAGTAACCCTATGTTAAAAAGATAACCATACCGTTAATGTCAAGAGACATTGAGTGTTTGGTGATTGGCTAATCCAGAGGATGATAAAAGAAAATCAACTTCTTCACTGAATACATCCAGCATATTGTGTGTTTCTTCTTTACCTTTCTTTTGTAATGTCGTCTGTGCATTATCTTGTCCCCTCTACATTTCGCTTCCTGGCCTCAATCTGAATTTTGCACATAGTCACAGGATTGATAGTCTACTCACATCATTACAAAGACGGTAGAATTGGGACATTACCATGTATGAAAATCCTCCTCTTTGCTCCAAACACAGTAAAACACTGAATATCCAACAGATGTGTTAAATAAATGTAGAAACACATTAAAGATTCCTGCAGTGCAAAACAAGCAAAGCTTCACTCCCGAAACAACACAACACCCAAATCACAGATGGTACAAACTATAAATCATCACTGCATTTAACTGGTTAACTGTCTATACTGTATGTCTGTTGGAACTGCAGTGACATTATGAGGTAATTTAGAGTGTACCCACATATAAAATCAAAATACATTACATACAGTCCGTTTAACTCTGTAACGTGAATAAAAAGGCTCCAGGACGCCTCCCAGAGGAATTCCACAAACCTTAAATACATTAATTTAAATCACTGCCTCATCATCATAATACTCAGTAGTGCAACAACAGGGGTGTGTGCTTTTATGTGACCACAGTGATACATCAGCGTTCAGTTCTACGTAGAAGAACTTCCTGCATGATTTCCCATCAGCCCCTTCGCCGTCCATTACATCGACGACATACTGTGGTCGTCGTACAGTGCAGAGAAAGGTTGGGAGGTGTGTGTGTGTGTGTGTGTGGGGAGAGGAATCTAGATGTTTTGAACTTTGTCCCTTCACTTCCTCGGTGTGGGTTTGGGATAGCTTCATGGTCTGCACTTGTCCTGGGTGTATATTTTAATATGTTTTATTTCCCAATAAATCTGCAGCTTTTTTGTATATATCTTTATTGAGCAAAAATCATTATCACTGTTCTTTAGGTTTCAATCTGAATTTTGAAAAAGAACAGGCAGTAGTTGCACAGTTGATGATCTTTAGCCATGAACATATTTTTAACCAGAAATGTTGCATCTGTTCAGATGGGATTATGTCTACTAGACACCTAACCCTAATCCCTAACTTAAAGTGTAGTGTCTAAATTGGAGGTCTTGGGACTGTAGAAAATAAAGCCAAAGACCTGGGACCATGAATGTAAAGACTGTTTTTTTTTTTTTTTTTTTTAAGAAGTTTAGCTTACCATTTACACATCACCCCAGATGGTTTATAACTGCTTCTAATTGAGGATATGGCTGATAAGACGTTACAAAGACGGTAGTCCAAGCTTTACTGGCTTTAAAACATGGACTCTTCTTTTGCAATAAATCTCTTAAGATGAAAAGATGATCATTTATGCCAATTCAACATGCATGGCTTAAAAACCGCGCATGGTGGCCCAGCTACTGAGTGCACACGTCTGCTAGTGTAGGGCAATGTGTGAAGTTTTGTCACCTGTCTATTTGCCAGGGTCTGGCATACAGCCTAAAAAGTTGGGTTTGCTGAGACTTGCCACATTGTGAGTGCACCAACTGTGCATATGCAAATAAATTATAAATTTGTCCACATCTTAAATGTAGTTTTAATTTTCTCATCTTGTTCAAATGAATTCAACGAATAAAGCAACAGTTGCTTGTTGCCATCTTGTTTTGAAGTGTGCAGTCCAAAGACATACATGTTGGGTAAATTGGCTGTAGGTGTGAGTGAGTGTGAATGGTTGTCTGTCTGTGTTTGTCTCTCTATATTGGCCCAGAGATGGACTGGTGGACCCAGACATTTGCCCTTTTCAGCTTTTGAACACAGCTGATATTTGAGTGTCTTTTTGTTTGTCAGTCTAATTTTAAGTCCAGGAAAGGGTTCTAATCCTCGCTAGGAGAAGGCAGACATTCTGTCAGATTGTCTGCCTTATTGTCCTCAAACATAATCCCATCTGAATAGAGCTGAGGTAAACATTCACTTCTGTGGGGTCTGTAAAAACAAATCTCATTTTCTTTTTACCTCCCGATTATCTGCTTTTACTTTTAGAATTTCTATTTGGTCTGTCATCAGTTTTGACTTTCTTTGAACTTCCAAAATCAGACCTTACCTCCAAGACTGTGACGGCCCACAGTACCGTGGAACCTGCTGTCCAGCAGGTGGCATCACGACTCGGACACCTGGGAGCTACTGCCAGTTCCAGAGCTAAACAGATCGAAGATGCCTCCACCCAGGAGAAGGAGATGGAAAACCATTCCTCGTTAGACCCCCAGCCTGCTGCACCACTGCTGCCTGCTGGTCTGGACCTCCACAACACCATACCTGATGCCCTTCAGAGCCAAACCAGCAGGTATTCCAGACTCCCAGAACGAATTCACTTTTTATGTATTAATTTGTACTGAGACAAATATTAACAAAAATACTCTCAGGTTAGCAGGTAGTTAATTGGGTACATCCAGTCTAATCCAGCAGTTCTCCATGAAGTCCTCCATTGTGAATGTGATGATGTTCAGTTTGTTTAAACCATTTTACACATTTATTTTTTATTTAGTTATTTTTTGTAGATGATGATTTAACCGTACAGAGAGGATTTCTCTCATGTAGCTTAGATTTATTCATATAAATGGCTTAAATTTTTGAATACAGGACAAAGGTTTCCTCGAGCAACCTGCTGACCAAGATGGAGAACGGTACCCCTACAAAACTCACATTTGGCAAGATCCTGTGTTATGGATGCGGTTTCTAGACGGGTGAATACTTTTCTCAAGATAGACACGTGTGTTGAGCAGTCATTACTATACACCACTATATCATCTAAGTAAGCCCTGCAGTTGGACACATCTCCCAATATCTAATTAGTCAATCTTTGGAAGTTAGCTGGAGCACATGCCAAAGGGCATAACTGTAATTGAAGAAAGTGGTCAGAGGTTAAGACAGAAACCTCCGATGCTTCTGGTGTTAAAGGTATTTGCCAATATCCCTTCGGCATGTCAAGTTTAGTGATATGTTGCAGGTCCAATCCCCAATTTTTGTTACACCCCCACCCTGAGATGGACCACGGGAAGTGGGGGCAATAGCACAAGACAACCAAACGAAATGGAAAAATGCCAGGGCACAAAAGGAAGACAGACTGTTTATTCTCAGTGTGTTGAAGACCAGGAGGTTGTTCCAACTCAAAATGACGCAAAATCTACAGCATGAGAGAGGAAACACAAAATTCACAACAAAGCCTGACTGTCTAGGCTCCAAACGGGTTCCATGTAAAACATACGAGGCACCAACCTCTTAACCTAGAGTGTGCACATGTACAGGGTATCCCCACTGACCCTGTGTCCAGCCTCCCACCACATCCTATTAAAAATATACAGAGGAAAACCTAGTAAGGGCCAGGCAAGAGGCTTCAGAGGAGCTGCCCCTGTTTGTAAAGCAGATTGGCAGCAGGTTGGTTAAGGACAGCCAATGGGTGGAGACCAATTAGGTTCAAATATACCAATCAGTGAAGCCTCAGCACCTGGAAAGAAGACAAGAGAGAAGAAAACACAAAAGACAAATCAAACTACCCTGGACTAGTGGCACTGTGGATGTTCTAAGTCTGTGGTCCAGTGGCGTTTCACTGTCACACACTGGCGATTGTGGCGCAGGAAGGTAGAGCGGTTGTCCACCAATCTCACAGTTGTTGGTTCAGTCCCCAGCTCCTCCAGTCACATGTTGAAGTGTCCTTGAGCAAGACACCGAACCCCAACTTAGTCCCGGCCAGCTGCATAACAGCTCCCCCATCAGTGTGTGTGTGTGATTGTGTGAATGGGTGAATAAGAAGCAGTGTAAAGTGCTTTGAGTGCCAATAGGTAGAAAAGTGCTATATAAGTGCAGAACATTTACCATTTACACAGCGAGAGATCACCCGAATAAGACCCATTCTCGAATGTGGAAATCTGCTCGATTTCCCTGCGTGATCAGAGCTCACAGGAGGCACAACATGATGTAACACCTAAACTGTGGGGGGGAAACGATCCGTCAACTGACTACAAGGCAGTTGACACGCCCACTCACTCGCACATAATATGGACATTGCAGTAGGGAGCTCAAAGGATAAAGTCTGGATAATGTCAGCAGCGTCACACTGACATTTGTGTTCATGCGTACACCCCCTCCTGACAAAGTCAGGATAACATCACAATTCCAGTGCAAGTCTGAAAGGGGCTTATGTTTGAA
The DNA here is from genome assembly GCF_033026475.1 of Channa argus. Taxonomy (NCBI): domain Eukaryota; kingdom Metazoa; phylum Chordata; class Actinopteri; order Anabantiformes; family Channidae; genus Channa; species Channa argus. Next base: position 28,800,983 of record NC_090202.1, read on the forward strand.
TTCCCTGATATGACTCATATATAAGCTTCAGCAGCAGAGCTGTATCAGTTGAATAACCCTGCTTTCCCTTTCTGAGGCTTTTGATGGTTTTCCAGAACTTTTGAGACCGCATGAAAGTCCTTCTCCATAGCCTGTCCAAACCCCTCCCACACCTACGTTTTTGCATCATTCATCTCTTTTCTTCTTTGATTCTGTCAGGGTTGATCTGTCGTCCCAGAAGTCTCAGCATCACGTACCTGAAACAAGCTCTCAGGCATTTGCCACATGTACTGGTGTGACATCCCAGGGCGGCATCAGGAGGAGGAGCACCAGCAACGTTGATGAGATCCTGAACAATGAAAACCAAACGCTAATCCTGAGCTCTGTCCACTCCACCACCACAGCAGTCCCAGTCACGACCTGTGACGTCACTGAGGTCTCTTCTGACATCAGCGCGTGCCTTGATGGCACACAGGAGGAGAATCCAGGAGTATCCATAATCCAGACTGAACCAGGTAATTTACTAGTTACTAGCCAAACTTGTAAGAGTTTAATGTTAGGACTTTTCAGAATATTTACAAATGAAAACTCATATTTGTTAATTTTACACCTGTTTGTAATAATATCACCGTGAAATATTTTTTAGTTCAAAGAGATGATAATTTTGGACCAGTCCTGGTTGAATGCTCTTTGTTCTTAATCATCTCTTTCTGCTTCCAGTGTCAGACTTGCCTTTGGGAGCTGATTCCTCCTCCTCTGCAGTGCCCACCTCTTCTTCCTCCCCTCTGTCAGAACGACTCAGCCCGTGTCAGAGAGGTATCCTGACCCCTCATATGGGTAACTTCCTGTAAACTGCTCACTGCTGCATAGACACCATCACCTGTTAAACATACTTAAGATTTTGTTTCAAATTCATGTCTATGTGGAACTGGTCGAGACAGTCAAACCAGGCAGATTCCGGTTTGACTGCATCAAAAGATGTGGATATTACAACTGGTTCAGATGGTTTAAGAAGATAAAATATCTGCTACACATACAAATTTCTTGGGTGGGCCACCAAGGTATATTCAGCCTTACTTAAAAAAAAAAAACAAGTAAATTATTAGAGAACATCTTCTCTTCACTCTACTCCACCCTGACCTGTGTGTTCTGCATGCTGGATCGTCAGCAAAACCCAGGTTGGAAATAATTACGGCAAAGCGTCATATTTTGCTGGTCATTTGGTGCTAGTGAATAAACAACATGTATAATTTCTACTGTTTATACTGGGCATTAAGACACAAATACTGGATGAGGCTGGGGCCACGCTCTTTTTATTTTTTTTTTATATTTGAGCAAAAGATATGTTACCTCACCCCCAGCTTCCCACCAGGCACCACCACCACAGGTGAAATCTAATTTTTTTTTGGGATACATTAAACACTTTTACCGTCAAAATGTGCATGTTTCAGCATCATTTCCAGTAAATCCATCATAGTGGTGAATAGCCTACTGCAGCTATAATGTAAATACTTTAATGGAAGGGCAATACCCAAAAAAGTCTATTTGCTCAGGATGTGATGTGGTTCTTTTAACTGACCGTAGTAACAATACAGTGTTTCCTAACAAAACAGTTTGAATGTGGCTGCCACTGTCACCTGATTCCCATGTTAAAGGGCTGTAACACCAAGCCAGTGGTCAGCTCTGTGTCAGTCAGTCTAAAGTTTGCAGTGTGAACCACACCATAGGCACTAGATGGAGCCCTGCCAACTGCTTTTCAGACAACTCAGCGAGTTGACTTAACATCGGTGAGACAACATCGGAACAATATGTAGCTTTTTATTGGACACCTCTTTGATTTAGACTTGGTTCTAAACCATCTGTGATGAGCCAGAGTGGTGTGACAGTGGTAAGCCAACAATGCATGTTTACAGATTTTCCTCCTCTCAGGCAAATAGAACATGCAGCTCTACGTGTCAGTAGCTTGTTGTCTTTGCAGATTTTTCAGTTGTCACTTGTTGGCCCAGACAAAAAGAAATATGAGCTGACACAGCAGTTTTTCTTGTCACCTCTAGTTCTTTGACATTGGCTTTTAGGACAGACACACAAATGGTGCAGCCAGCCCAACAATAATCTACAGAATGATCTGCCACACCTGTCTGTCGACAGCAGTCACAAAATATAAGTCTAAAGTCTAAAAATGAAGTATGGATGTTGTTGAAGATACCATTATTTCAGAAAATCATCGAAGTTTAGAAAATGACAGGTACACGACGGGCTGGAATCTACAAAGCCAGTTTCAAAGGTTTATGCATGACTGTTCAAGTTTTTACATTTCACACTGTCCTTGGTTTTAGGTGTAAACAGCAACATGAGTCTTGTCAAGAATTCACAGGACAAACTGTGCAGAGGAGATGAATCATCAGGATGTGTGTTGTTGCAGGTTTAGCTGATGAGCAGTCAGTCAGTCTGCAGCAGTGTGAGCAGGTCGCCAACGAGCTGAGACGGACAGCTAGACGAGCCGTACACCTCTACCAGCAGGTTTAGTACCGACTGCCTCTGAGTTTGTTGGTGCAGTTCACGTCTTTGTATCTGCTCCTCCCATGTTATAAAGCAGCAAGCTAGTTTGATTTAAAAGCAGGATGAGGCGTCTGATAGGGGAGAATAAAACATAACATTATTGTGTTACGTCATAACTGGGAAAGGTCTTGAGCAGTATTGTTACAATTGTCAGACAAGTCAGTAGCTAATGTCTTCATTTTTTACTTTATTACATTACAAATGTTTTTAATAATTTTAGGATTACTGCAAATATTTCTTAAATATTAACAGCATTTTTTTCCCTCTCTTTGTAAAACTTTACTTTGTTATTATATTTTAGTTTTCTAAATCTGAATTTTTTTTTTTTTTTTGAATGGTTTCAGAAATTTTCTTAAATGTTTAGAAATAACAGTACAATAGTAACACTTGCAATACAATATCAGGACTGTCTTAATTTTAAAAATCTTGAAATTTCTTAAAATAATACATTTTGTTGTTCCTTGAATTTAAATGATTTCACTGTTACAACCATCTCTAAAAATATAAACCCTTTATATTTTTAGCTTTTCTTTAAATATTGCAGCCTTATTCTCATGACATCACTTTTTTCTTGTAATCACAGATTTTAAAAATATGCTTATTTCTTTCAATATCATGACTTTGAGTCAAAAATGTAATTATTTCAAAATCTTAAATAGTGTAGAGATGTAAATTTTCCTGCAAGTCTTTGTCACCATTTTACAACTTTGTCAGAAGTTTACAATTTTCTTGCCCACATATTTTCACTTTAACCTTATTAAACATTCTGTCAAACGATTGAATTTAAAAACAAACATTGCAATTTTCTTTACGACTTTGCAAATTTTCATGTTGTCTTTTATTAAGATTGTTCGACACTAACAGCATTTTTAAATATTATTTTTCCCGACTGTAGCTCGACGTGTCGACCAATGTTGCGGAGCGACGACAGATGTCGTCCGTCCTGCAGGAGGCTTTTGATGACATTGATTCAGAGCTGCAGTCGGTGCTGCAGAGAGACGGGCAGACCAGCAGCAGCGCCCCCTTTGGTCGACTGGAGGATGACAGGACGATGTCTCTGCTGGAAAAATATTCAGAGCTGCTGGTTCAGATGACCCAGAACAAACTGAACAGAATGTGAACCAGGTCCAGTGACCAGCTGCTTCAGCAACAGAGGCTCAAAGAGGACAAAATTCACTGAGTGACAAAGTGCTGTCGCTCAGATCAACAACTGACACATTTGATAAATATCAGTATTAAACTTAATGCACCTTATGTTTCTTGTGTTTTAGAACACTGTGTGTACATAATATGTACTTTTATGTTTCTTTAATAAATTTTAATCTACAATGTTTTTGGTTTTTTACCCTTCAAATACTTAATTAAAAGTAATTTATTTTCAAATGTGACTTTACACATTAAGAAGAACGTTTTTTTTAAAAAAAAAAAAAAAAAAACCTTAATTAAATGTATTATCTTACTTGAGTTCAGCTAAACTAAATGTATTTTACACCATGAGTCTGATACTAGTTTTTGAGAACTGAATTTATGGAACACAAACATTTTTTTTTTTTTTTTTTTTTTTTTTGGAAGAGTTAGGTTCACAAATCAGGTGTCAAAACAATTCTGTGAAAACTGTGAGCAAAAAAAAGCTGGGTCTGCATTTACACGTTATATTGAGGTGGTGATATTAGTTTTCCTAAACACAAGTTTGCTTTTGTTTGGATCGAAAACCAGCCGGGTTCTTTCATGCGGAGTAAAGGTTTCAGGGGTTTCCCAAAACGAGCAGCACAGGTGAGACCATCAGGGGCGTGTCCTGCAGGGTGCGTTTGTTTTGTGTGTATTTTTTGTTTTTTGTTTTTTTTTTCTCGAGAAAAAAAACAGGAAGTGCTGGGAGCGGGCGGTGATTGGCTCCGAGCCGCAGCTCCGCATAAACAAAGTTCAGTCACAAACAAAGAGCAGCAGCGCGGACAAGAATGTGACACGTCGGTGAAAGGAGCTGGAGATGTGTCACCGCGGACAGGGCATGAAGCTGCCCGCGCTCCGAGCATCATGGCCGCTGTGACAGTCACCAACGGACACACCATGACTGATTCAGCCGGAGCGGCGCAGCGGAGCGGCCGAGTCCTGGCTGATGGAGGCAGCGGCGGGTCGGCGGAGACCTGGAAGAGACACATCGTTCGTCAGCTGAAGAACCGAGACCTGAGCCAACACGCCATGTTCCAGGATCTGATCCGCTTCTGTACGACGGACAAGTACAAGTTTGATGGTTTTTGTTGAACGGTTTAGGGAACGCCCGGTCTGATCAGGATTCATGTAGAATCACAACAAGTGGATTTATGAACCAGACTCATTTTGGAAATCGGTGGATTTAGTTTTTCTCCCCAGGCTTCACAGGGGTTTATTTGGTCGTGAGGTCTGAAAAAATGTTTGTTTTTTTTAATAGTTTGGTTCAGAGTATTTCTTTCCTGCTTCTGTGATTGTTTCACACTGCAGCTGCTGATTTAAACAGCTGGACACTTCACTTTAGCTTACATCATTGATCCGTTATAAAAACAACAATTTTCTGAGTGAAGTTTGGTGGAGAGACACCACACCTGCACCACAAAGCAGTTTTTTATTTATTTATGTAACTCCATGTAAATCCTCTCTTGATTCTTGGATTGGTTTAGTGTCAAACCTGGAAAAACTCAGATGTTAAACAGGTGTTGACTTATAGTTGAGCCAAACTCAGTTTACACTTCTAACTTAGTTTTTAGGACTTCAGCAAAAAGCTGAGGTTTTCTGCATGGACTTTGGCTCAGAGACACCCCACCTGTTGCTGATACCTGGTACATGACTTCTTCAGGTGTTGAGTTAGCTCGGTTTCAGATTTGTCCTAGGTAGCTACACACAGGAGACCTGTAAAGTTAGACTAATATTGCTACTTTCTAATCACGATAGTTGAGTTGTTTGGTCATTTATTTTATTTTTTTTTTGGAATGGAGTTTGAAAGAACAACGTTAAATTGTATTTTGCAGGATCCTGTAAATGTACAACAGATGTTTCTAGTAAATATATCTGCAGTAATGTGGAATAATTTGCCAGATGTGAAACAAAGTGCAATGTCTCTGAACCAAACTTACACAAAACCTCTTATGTATTAGTTTTCAGAGTTTGTACTAATGAGTTTGTTGGCTTGTCAGCACAAAGACTTAGCGATTTTGAAACATCCAAGTTGGATTTATGGGTGTTAAAATGTTACATTTATGGCAGTCGGGACTGCAGCTCCTGTAACTCACCCGTTCCATCACAGCAGGTTTCTGCAGTCGATGAATCGGCTTATCACTTAATCAGCAGCTCTGTTCAGTTAACCAGTTCCCTTATTTTGTTGCTATCCAGTCAGAGGAAGTAAGTAGAAAACTAAACCGCATGTTGTTCTGCTTCCTCTCCGGCGTGACTTGTGTGAGTTTGCTGCTGGTTTATCATCGCCACACTGGTGGGTGGCCGACGCACTGATGGATGAAACCTGTCACTTCATCCTCAGAGATTCTGCCTCTGATGTAATAAACGCACCTGCAAGGAAATGGTCTTGATATATGAGTCATATCAAAGTCTTTAATTTAATGACGCTTATCTGATCTCAGTAGCAGGGTGAGGCCAGAAATAAAAGGAAGAAAGTATGGTGTGGTAAAGTAAAAGACAATGGATGTTAGAAAATAGATTATAGTAATGCAATATGAGAAGTCATGAATTTATGCAACGAAGGTTAAATGCAGAACAACACAAGTATCTCTTTATTTACTGCACCTATTTCAGTGTTTTATGATTATGTTTTCTTTATATCTCCTGACCAGTGACAGCAGCTCACCTGTGCCACTTTTGTGGGCCTCCAAATAAACACAAACAACACATATTTTGTTATTAATTTTTTTGGCAGATCAGGTGAAGTTCAGATGTTCTGACAAAAGTAAAAAATGTGTGTTTGCACATTGCAGATGAAGCAGGGAAATATGAGCGTACTCCACACATGGTGTGTACTACCCACAACATGGTTAATACCTTTTTAGTTTCCAGCCATCACAAATCTGATGATTTATGATAAAATATTTAATTTAATTTGATTTCCATATTGTGAACATTTAAATTAGTTGGCATTAATGGTTACATTTGTATAGATTTTACTGTGATGCATGACAGTTCAAATCCTCTATTTTTTGAATAGTTGGTGTCTAAATGGACTTTGTTGTGAGCATCAACTGTAAACTATGAAATTTTACACTTTTGTATTAGAAACAAAAAACTATAAAGACACGCAAAATGTCTCTAAACAGCTGTTATTAAAAGGTTAAATTTAAGAAAATGTCGTTTTCATCGTTCACATGACCAGTTTATTCTTATCTTACTTATGAACTAATTCTGTTCGAATATGGTTTTGGTCCAAACACATTGTTTAGTTCAGTGTATGCGTCCTGGGGCTGCGTTCCCACCGTAAAAACCAGGTTCTGGGCTTAGTTGTATGCACTGATGGTGCTGTCTTTGTCTTTTCAGACACCCAGCTGTTGGAGAAAAGTAACCTGGCCAAAGGAATCCTGAGCAGCTCCGTCAGGTAACTCATCTGGACACACCTGACCTCTCACTCTCAGAACAGAGTCAGAACCTCTCCCACACAGAACTAAGCGTCCGTGTGTGTTTGTATTGTGCATACAGACGTCCCCCCGCTGACAGCAGTGGCCTGATGTCCTCTCTCCAGCTGAAAAAAACCACAGGAGAGGTGAGACACACCAACAGCAGAGTTTCACTCGGTGCAGGAACAAAAATAAAACAGCTTTCAGGCTAAAAAACATACAGGACATAAAGGGGTCTCATAGAAAAAACATGACTCTATCAGAACTAGAATACATCCATGTCCAGGTATTTTAACACTGGAATGACGGGTCCACGTTTGACAAATCATCAGAGATGAGGTGTGGTCGAAAATAGATTGACTCCATCAACTGTTTATAAACTAAACAGAAAACTAAAAGCTAAAAGAGACTGTGGGAAGTAAATTAGGGTCAAAACTCTGTGACGCAGACATGCAAAAACCTGATGATATAAGATTCAGTGTGATGTCCACTCCCTGACAGTGTTTTTGTCTCTGATGTCCATCCAGGATGTACCTCCACAAACCCACTTAAAAATCAGATCTTCAGTATTGACCTTTTCTTCAGTATCTGTGAGCTGATCTACAGGCTCCTTATGTCTGAGGTGATGCACATTTTTAACAAACAAGCCAATATGAGGGTTTAGGTGTGTCCCCATCAGATTAGTGTTAAAAGTCACATCCCTGTCCACTCCTTGACTGTCTCTTCAGATCATTCTCATGGATGATTCCTGCATGTTTGATAATAAATATGTGCTGATGTCACCTTGGACCTGCAGTGTGCTGGAGTTCCCAGCTCTGATCAAACCTGGAAACAGGAACATGACAGGCCAGTCGTGTAATGTAAACTGCTGTTAGTCCGGTCACACTCACATGAAAACATGATGGTGTATTTCCCAGTGACTAGGTCCAAATTTAACTGTTGGCCTGTCTGTTAACAGTTTTTACATCCAGCCTGTCCTGAAACAACAGTCGGGTGCTTGTATGAAAGTGGGAACAGGCTTGAATTGGCTTTAATGTAATGACAAACTCTATGGTCCAAAGTCAGCAGAAGAGAAAATCAAATCACCAAATTTGATGCCGTTTAGACTGTAAATTTTTGTGTTTCTTCCCCAAACTCCTGTTGGAGGGACAGAAAGACAATTTAGATGTGATTTAAGGAGCATATTCTAGTCTTGCTTTAAACCTTTAGAAGCACATTAGGAAGGAGCAGCAGTTAGACTGAGTCAGACTCCAGGCTGAGTCTTACAGGAACTTTTTGAAGTTTTTTGTTCCTGTGTGTTTAATTTAGAGATAATGTGTTTGGCACCTCGTGGAAAGAGGAAGTTACATTGTGCGTGCACAGACTTGACATGATGACCTTGAACCTCATAACCAAAGGTTTCGGCCGCTCAGTCCTCCTCACTCTTCTTCTGGGTTCTTGTTGTTTTGTTTCAGTTGGCCTATCAGGTGGTGGAGCTGCAGCAGCAGATTAAAATCAAAGAATGTGTTCTGGAAGAACAACATGCCAGGTGAGAAACGCACGCCTGTCCACTCACCTGTCACCCAACTAGTTTGTACAACATGAATCAAACTGAAGCCAAAAACCATGCTGACAGCTGAGCGGCAGAATAATACACTGTTTCCCCATGAAAATATTTTTTCCATAAAGTGGAACTTTTATAGAGTTCATTTATTTCCTACATGTAAAAAAGCAATAATAATGCAGAATTAAACAGTCGAAGAAATTATTAGTATAAAACCATGAAAGCATCAATTCAAAGCTGCAGCACCACTTTGTCATTTACATAAACAGTGGTCTTCCATGTATTTTACATTCCCATCACCTTTTGCCGTCCAACATGTTCTGACAAGAAGCTTCCTGATCCTCTGATAACTTAACAAAGACACAATTGACAAAGTTTAATAGAAGTTTCTACTGCAGAAAAAAAAACATCTAATGTATTAAATACCGTTTAAGTACTTACAAATTAGATCGTAAAATGTTTCTTGTAGCATCATAAGAAAAGTTTATTTTTTCTTGTAACTACAATATTTTACAATATTTATTTTAATATTCCAAACTTTCATGAAATATTCCAGCGTGAAAATATTCCGAATTTTATTTAAAACTATACCCAAATATCCTGATCTTTTTTTCCCACTATTATTTTTCTAAATACCCAAATATATCTACGCTGTAATCAGAATTATTTTTTTGATATTTTTTAGATCTCTCAAAATATGCATATTTTCGTTTCAAACTGTTCTCAAATATTCAGGCTTTTGACACAAAAAATATTTAAAAGCTTTTCTCTGTACCAAAATATGTGTTACTTTTTACCAAATATTCATTTTTTAAAATTAAATAACACGTTTTCCTCAAAATATTATAACTGCCTTTTGTCTTAAAAAACTTATGATTTAATTTTTTCAAACAATATGTTATTTTGAATTGATTCTCAGAATATTTATTCTTAATAAATATTATAATAAAAATCCTAATATTTATTTGTGTTCTATATGATTTAAAAGGGTTTTACAAAACTAATCTCTAACCAGTCTTTCCTGCCTTTGTTATCAGGCTTATGGAGGAGGAGTGTCGGCTGACAGGTGCGTTTTATGCCCGTCAGGAGGTGCGGGAGCAGGTGGAGCAAGTTAAAAAGAAGAATGGGGCATTGAAGTTGGAATATGACACCCTGCTGGAGAAGCAGAGAGTAGCTGAGACAAGACTGAGGGAGGCGGAGGACAAAGGAGGACACCTACTAGAGGACATGATCCACCTGAAGCAACAGGCCGCAGACCGCATGAATAACCTCAATGAACGCAGGTCCAGGTACTTGAATGCACCTATTTCCGGCACCTTAATGCACCTGGTTAGTACACCGGAACACACCACATTCTTTTCCTTCTCAGGGCTCGAGCAATGAAGCTGCAGAAGGATCTTCTGAGCACCGCCAGGTCAAAGGTCACTATGGACAGGTGAGATCAACTGATCCCAACAGTCTGAACAACACTTTACTGATCTGGGGTCCAAACGTCTCAGAGCACAGTGAAAACCAGTGATGTTTTCATGAAATAATTGGACTTGTGGAAACGTTTAGCTTTCAGCTCAGAAATTATGTTCAGGTGACTCAGGTGGATCTGATTGACTCATTGAAAGCTTGTTCCAGTAAACCAACCTGCAGCTGTTGGTCATTTGACAGACGCTTTTATCCATAGTGAGGTACGAAGCCAGGGAGAAAACATTAAGGCAAAGCGCCGTGACGACAGATGTTTCAGTTTTGTGCCGGATGGGGAAGAACGAAAAAGAAGGTGTTTTTAAAGTGCAAAGAAAGTTGTGTAATAGTTGTGTCTTAAGCAGCTTTTACACTTTCTGGAACAGCTGCGGAACACAGTTACTCTCATCACCCTCCGATATCTACCTGTCAGATAAGACTGGACCCATTTAACAGCTGCTAAACCAGCTGCTCTTAATTTGTACAAAAGAATCCTGAGAAGCCGAGCAGGGCCATACCTAAGTCTAACCCCACCTGTTCATTGGAGGATGTTGGTGTGTTTTTGCGTTTCAGCTCCTCCAGCGCTCCAGGCTCCAGATCGGCGTCCCCAAAGAACAAAGTTGGGGAAGAAACCACAGAAAGAAGACGCACTCGACTCTTCAGGTTGGACTTGAAAATTGGATTTAGGGTTTACAATTGGTTTAGCAGCTTCGTGTGTAGGGGTTGGTGTAAATACCCCAGTGTAATGTTCAGTGTTAAGTGTCTGCATTCTCAGAGCCCAGGATCCAGTGATCCGACTTAAGGTTGTAAAGGTTTATCAGGGTTTCTTACATTTTCTCAGATCAGCGTCGGCTACGTCACCAAGGATCCTCACCTCCATCAAAGAACTGTTTGAGTGAGTCTTGATCTCATGCTCCAGCTTTGATTTGAATCATTTCTTTTACTCTGAAGTAGCAGCAGTGTCTGTGGTCTGAACACATCCACAGGCTGGTTGTTGTCCATCTTTTCAGATGATTTCCAATGTAAATCAGACGATTTGGAGAAGGGAGTGACAAACAACATTTATGTTTATGTATTTGTAATCAGCAGGAAGAGGCGAGGCCGCTCAGTCTGCAGTCTGGAGGAGGACCTGATGGGTCCTGTGGGGATCTGCCTCGCAGCTAGAGTCCCTGTTAGAGCCCTGCAAGTGCTGGTGAGTACACACTGTCCTTCGTGCAGTTATTAGCCATTTTATTTCAGTTTTATTTGTTCCGTGAAAAGCTGTTGGTGTTGCGTGGTTCTAAAGTAAACGGACACTGGATCAAGTTTTAATTGGAGCTTTTAATGCCTGATGACGGTACAGTGATGTATAGTTCGACCTGATCTGTAGCAGGGCTACTTTCCGCTTAGTCAAACCGACAAACTAAAGTTGCAGCATTTTAGCACAAAATGTTTTATGTGACTAAATTTCAACTTGATTTGATCAACAGCTGAAGCCTCAGCTTTAGACACACATCTGAACACAGTTTTTATTATGAAGTCAAAGTTTAAAGTCTGCAGTTTTTCACAGAACATTCACTGAAATGGCCGACTTGAAAAATGGTGAAGCTGTCCTTCAAAACCTGTCAAAGCTGTTTGTAGAAACAAGTACTAATTATTTTATACAAATGTCAGTTTTACAGTTTGTCTCTGGATGCTTAGACTTTATTGTAACTATCACTTTTGTTTCACTCGTGACAAAGTGTCTCCCTCTGGTGGCACACAAACAAGTATCACCTCAGAAAGTTATCAAAGCCTCACTAAAACCCGCTGTTTGTGCAGGAGCTGCTGTTACAGTAAAAACTGCAGGTTCATGTCTGCGCAGTCCTCACCCCCTTCTCACAAAACTGCATAACATAAAGATGTGAAAATGAATTTTGCTTTCAGTAGTAAATGGGATGTGCTGTCACTTCTTCACTACCTTCTGTCTGTCAGGAGGCCCATGAGCAAGGCATCAACGCTGTGAGATTCAGCTGTAGTTCGGACCTGTTGGCCACCGGAGGAACCGACAGAGTCATCAAACTGTGGGAGGTCCGAGCGGGTACGTGCTACATTTAGTCTCAGTGTTACTCTGATTTTAATGTTTGTCAAGATATTTTCTGACACTGCTGATGATGTCGTCAGGCTCGATGACTCACCGAACGACTCTGGATGGCAGCACTGAGGGGATCACCTGCGTTGAGTTTGACCCCACTGTGAGTACAAAACCAAAACCAGAACTTGACTGTACATGTTCCAAACCAACTCCTGGTGTGTTACTGTTCTGTTTCCAGGGCTCGAGGGTCCTTGCGGCATCCTACGATAAATCAGCTTTATTGTGGCTTCTGGATGACCCTGTTCCCAAGGTAATCATGACAAACTCAGTAATTTGTATCAGAGATGGTGAAATCCTACATAAACGCCTTCAGACTGATTCACAGTATCTCACTAATTGACTCTAGACTTGAGTCAGACTGGTGAAGTCTTTACAGCATTGGCACTGAGGCAATGAACAGTTCCACAGGAGAACAGTTTGGGTTATTAATTCAGTTTCAATGCAGTTTTATTGGGAAGAAACTGCATCTTTTTAGGGTATGTTACAAAGTCACATCAAAACTCTACAGAATTATAGTGAAACCCAACAGATCCCCCTCGAGCTGTTCTAGGAAACCTGGCCGGCCAGCTGCCTGAACCGGTTGATGAGTGGTGAGAGAGGAGCAACAACATGCGTGGTCTCTGCAGCATGATGTGGTGTTGGTAATGTTACAGATGACTCTGGACATCATGTCACAGAGCTGCAGGAAACTAATCTGATCCAGTATCTGATCAAAGTTCTGCATTTCCGGCCTTGTTTATTTGAATTTTGAGTACTTTATTGATGTCTATTAGGAAATTGTTATGGCTCTACTACAGAGCTTTCAGTGTCTCTTCCAAAAGCACTTGGACATGTGGTCCGGAGGAACCGAGAACTGAACCACCACCCCAGGAGTTTGTGGACTTCTGACTTACCAGCTTGTACATAAATTTTTCAGTTCATTGATATTTTTCACCTCTACTGTGATGTTTCCATCTTAACGGACAACTTCACCACTTTCGACTGCACATAGAGTTTGGCTTTAAACCTCCCTTTTGTTGCTCATGTGACAGGAGGTTTGGTCTCGACCCTCTTGCCAGAACTCTGGATGAGAACCCACACGTTCTTGGCTTTGGCATTTTTAGATCTTTAATTTCTTCTTCTTTAACCTTTAACGTTTAGTTTTCCTTTTGTTTTATTCTGCAAACAAACGAGGCAGAAACCACACTGTTTGTTCCACATTCTGATATATATCTGCAGTGCAGGTTAAAAGTGTTCAGTACGGGGGAGAAAGAGTTATATAGTTCATAGTTTTAGTAAAGTCTAAGATTAGAGTTGAGAGACGTTGCTTGATGTTTGTTTCTGCTGTCTGTCTCAGCTGACCCTGACTGGTCACAGCAGGAAGGTCACGGCAGCGAGGTTCAGCAGTTCGTTTCATCGCGTGGTGACAGGAAGTGCAGACAGGACCATCAGGCTGTGGGACCTACACAGAGCTGCCTGTGAGTCTGATCCATCACTGATTAATAACTGACCACTGATTGGCTGATTCAGGGCCTAGTTACTGACTAATAGACCCGTCCCTGCAGGTGTGCAAGTAGCTGAAGTGGGCTCATACTGCAGTGACCTGGTCTGTTCCGAGAACTGTATCATCAGTGGACACTACGACTCCAAGATCAGAATGTGGGACACCAGGTAACAGCCATCATTCATTCATCCTGTCATCCCACTCTTCACCAGTTCACTTTCATCCGTCATTAACGACCATCCTAAACACTATTTCATCCTTTCACCATGTCACTTTTTAAACCATCATTTCACAAATTCAGCAACTCCATCCCTCATCACTTCACTTCTCCTCCACTTCACCACTTCATTTCAGTGCCAATCACTACTTTAACACACCAGTCCTTCTTTAAGCCTGGAGAGGACCTGTGGTGGTTGGAGACACCAGGGAAGAAAAGTGTTTAGGAGTGAGAGACCTGAAGTTGTGGTGGAAAGTTGCAAGTGTGGTGGGAGAATGTGAAGGTCCACAGAGAAACACAGTGATCTCTTAAATATAGAGGAGGGACTGAGGCGTTGTCCGTGGTCCAGTTCCAGGTGAGAATGAGGTCCAGCCAGTCACTGCCACTTTGCTATTTCAACAGTCAGACACACCAGCTGAAGATGAACCTTTCTGTTCAGACTCCACTGTAGATTCCTGTCTCAGTTGAAACAGTAGAAACTATAGAATCATGTCTCTGTTGGCAGCAGCTCTGCTCTCACCACCTCCATCATCCTCCCATTTGTCTCCATGGTGACCCACTATCTTGCTCTGTTACCTAGCAACCGCTCCCCACAGAACCCCCTCCTTTTGCTGAGTGGTGAAGGGAGATTGACAGCTTTCTCCACCAGTCACGTAGCACCATGTAAACTCTTTGATCCCGATTGGATAATTGGTGCATTCTCTGCGTTGTTATTGGCTGATTTCCATAAAATAATCTTTAACTGGTGTTTACATATATACATGTATACATTTGCGTACACATGGCACTTTTCTTCCAGTTTTTCTTTTTATGTTCATAAACAAAAACGAAGGGGACCCATGTGATCAGACCTAAACAGAACTACACACTCAACCCATGATACAACTTGCTATTAAACTTTACTTAGTTTTTAAATAAATGATTATTTCCTCATTAAAGAAAAAAACTCCATTAATCCACTATTAAACCATAGGAGAGTATGTTTCATCGTCAAATGTTATATGAAAGAAAAAGTGGGAAGTAGACATGAATGTAAGTATTAAAAGCACAATGTGGATTTGTGTAGTGGTGGTGAAATGCAGAATTCTAGTCAGATAAAAACTAGAAGACTGGGAGGATGAGAATCACTGTATCATCTCTCAGCATGTTTTGGCACAAGGATCCTGATCAAAGGACCAAACCACACCAACAGAACCTCCACTCAAAGACCACAGATGATTTAGTCAAATGTCACTGTACTGGTCTTACGCCGACATTCGTCAGCCTTGCAAACGAATAAGACGCAACTGAAACTGGTTTCTTACACTCAGGACAATGAACTGCCTTCAAGAGTTTCCGGCCCAGGGCAAAGTCACGTCCCTGGACATCAGTGCTGAACATCGTCAGCTGCTCAGCTGCTGCCGTGATGACTGCCTCCAGCTGGTCGACCTGAGGAGGTGGAGCAACGAGCGCATGTGCTTCAGGTTAGAAACTCAGCGTTTACTAAAGTGTGTTGTTTTTTTTAATGAGCAGTTGTTTGAGCAACAGATTGACCTTGTGTTTCTGTGTCAGAGCTGATGGCTTTAAATGTGGAAGTGACAGCACCAAAGCTGTGATCAGGTGAGTTTTCCTTCTAAAAAGTGCTTCTGCTGACTTTGTTCTGATTGTACAATAAGACCTGACTTTGTGAAACTGATTAGAAGGCATTGAAACTGATTAGGCAAGACACTGAACCCCTAACAGCTCATTCCCCTCCCCCGCTGTGCAGTGCTGGTCCAAGACAGATAGAAATTGGTGACAGTTGCGTCAGGAAGGGCATCTGGCGTAAAAACTGAGCCCAATCAACATGCTGACAATGATCCGCTGTGGTGACACTGAACTCATGGGATAAACCGAAAGGACAAAAAAAAATAAGGTTTATAGAATTGTGTCAGGGCTCCAACAAATGAGATTTCTAAAGAGCTTAGAAGAAGAATTGTTGACGCTCACCAAGCTGGAAAAATTTCCAAAGAGTTTGCACATTAGCAGTTGACTGCACATCACGTACAAATGGATCAAGCAAATGCTACCGGAAGGTGTCACGGTGTCGTCACTGAACTGAAACCGAAAGTGCATCTTGCAACAAGACAAAGTCCTGACCTTCCTCCTGCAGAAATGTAGACGAGGCTGAAACAAGCAGTTCATGCGGGAAGCAGAGACCCATCCCTCATTTTAAGCTCCTCTTTATGGAGAAACAGGCCATCTGGTTTGCTTATTAAGTTCCCTTTAACTAGTTTAGATTTGTGTGTTTATGCAGAAATAGAAAAAATTGAACCAAACTGTTTGTTGAAGAGCCATTTTTTCTGATGTGGATGAATTTAAAATAAAGGCAGCTGCTTGATAATTCAACATTGGTATAAAGCTCAAACACAAAGCGGAGCATCTTGTGTGACCACTACTGTCTACATTTCTGCTGCTACGATAAGAAAAGAGGTGGAAGAATAATCTGATTACTGCGCTGCTGCACAGAGCATTAGAATGAGCAGGTTCGTACGGTGTTACAGGTGCTGATTACCTTCCTAACCTGGTGTGTTGAGATAACGTACATTATTACTCAGTAAGTGGTTCAAATGACGGAGGTGGTGCAGGCACCGTGATTTCAGCAGCTCTATTCAGTACTCTTTATAAAGATCAGTGTGTTTCTGATGAAAACATTCCACCAGAGAACAGAGAGGAGGTGGTTCATGTTCTGCAGTTTCCATGACTACAGAGGGACTGGGATGCCGTGTGTCAGGTCTTAAATTAAATATATAAATGTGTTTCTATCCTAAGACAGACTGAGTAAAGGTTCCCTGCTGGGTTTTCTCTGCTGTTCTCCTCAGAACCGATAATGACCAGATGGTAAATTATAACATTTTCCGGGCTTTGTAATTTATCACAACTTAATCCTCTCACATGTGAATCCTGAAAACACTCAAAAATTGTGTTCTTATTTGTATAATTCTGAATTTAGCTGTGAATTACAAAGTTACAACCTGCAGAATGTGGGACTGGGGCTGATTTGAGACTTTTTCTTTTTGTCAGGAGACACAATAGTTCATGTTGTACATACTAGAGTTCTACATGGGCCTAAACCTAAGGCCCAAACCAGCATATACCCACATATTTAAGGCCTGACCCTGTGCAGTCTAGGTCATAATCACAAAGCTATCCAGATATTATACCGTGTCAGGTAATGTGCTAGATTCTTAAATAGGACTGAAACTGGAGTTTGCATTTCTAAAATGAGCCTGAACACAAACTGAATCTAAATATTTGTGGAACAAACCAGCCCACATTTAAAAATGCAGACAGTTTTTCAGAAACCAGACAGGTTGGATTACAGGGTTACAGAGCAGAAGTTACAGGTCTTTCAGGATCCTGACATTTTTCTCTTCAGTCCAGATGGTTGTTTCCTAGCGGCTGGATCAGCAGACGGTGCTGTTTACATCTGGAACGTCTCCACTGGCAACCTGGAGACCCGCCTCCCTGACAAGCACAGGTAACAGCTTACAACACCGATCGCCTAATGGAGGATGTGTCCTTGGCAAGACACTGAACCTCAGGTTGTCAACTGTGTGTGTGAATGGGTGGATGTGAAGCAACACTGTAAAGCCCTGAAAAGTGTACATAGGCAGATCATTCACAAGAAGAGCCAGAACGCACAATTCTGCGCTTTTAAGCCCCCCACCATGTGAAATCAACTGACGTTAGATTTGTAACTGAATTTCAAAAAGCTTTACAGAGAATTAACAGAAAGTTCAGAGACTCGAGGCCAATTCCCCGTGGGAATCCTGAACTTAGAAAAACAGGATTCACATGACATTTCAGATAGAATCCAGGTTCACTTTGCACAATTGCTGCTGACTATTTCTTGTCTTTATTTTAGCACGGTCTTTTCCAATAATTTCTTCTTCTTTTTTCTTTTTTAAATCTGGTGTTAAATTTTTTCCGTTTACCAAAGTATAAAGATGCTCAAAATACATGAAAGAAATGACACAGATAAACATGTAAAGATCTTCAGTGATATTCACTACATGGAAATGTAGCAAAAAAAGACTAGTGCACAGAGATTTTTCAGATGTGTGTACTAAATAGTTTTTTTCCATTAAACATCAGTATATTCTTGTGTATATAAATGCAAATAATTTAATTAGAATTAAAAAAGTTTAAAAACATTATGTCTGAACTGAACAGGCTTTCTCAGCTTGTCTCTACAAGTCTGCATTTCAGAAATAGTTCTAAGCTCTAGGACGCTTCCCTGAGGGCCTCCATGTTGATAACAGGAGACTCTCTGACAACAGTAACTGTGGTGCTGATCCGTTAATAATCATCCCATCTCTCTGTCTCAGTTCATCCATCAATGCCGTGTCCTGGTCTCTGTCTGGTGAATATGTCGTGAGCGTGGACAAGAGCAAGTGGGCCATTCTCTGGAGTGATATCTGAAATAACCAATCTATGAGGAGGACATTTTTTAAGCTATTTGTTGACTGGACAAGGGGGCATAAAACTTGTTGCTTGGTGCCTTGTTTGGCCCTAACTGCAGAGTATTAACAGCTATCACTAAGGGAAAACAATGTCTCTACAAATGTTAAGCTTCTTTGAAGGGATTATTAACTCCCCGAAGGGAAAAAGGCATCCGAACATTCATCATTTAAAGTATTGGACTTCGCTGGACGTTTTTTAAAACACTGTCTACTCAAAAGAAAGAAGATGGAAATCGCATCTTCTGTGAAGATAACTTAAATGTGGGGAACATGTAATTTCCCTCAACAAAAGCAACTATATCATTTTTTTTTTTTTTGGTGATGTTTTCTGTTAACTTTCATGGGGCCTGGTGGATCAGTGGTAGAGCATCGGGTTGGAATACAGAAGGCCATGGGTTTGAATACCATCCCGCCAGGTGTGGCCCTGCCCGACCACCAAGGGCCACCTTGGTGTCGGTCCCAACCCGGATAAAATTGGAGGGTTGCAGCATGAAGGGCACCCGGTGTAAAAAACAAAAAAACATGCCAAACCAATATGCGAAACACGTTCCGCTGTGGCAACCCCTGAAGGACAAGCCAAAAGCCGTTGATCTTTTTTTCTGTCAGCTTTCAGGTGCAGACAAGCTAACGCTCAGATTTATTATCAGAACTTATTGTCTATTGTGGACACTCATGGGTTAAAAGGAGCTTCTATGAAATCAAAAAGGTCAAACCAGGGAACTCAAATGAGTTTGGGGTGTTAAGTTTTATGCTTCCAGAGCCTGAGCCATGTCCACAATAAAATCATTTTGGGCTGTTCCTGATCCAGTATCCAGACCTGCAGCGCTCAGCTCTGAGAGGTGGATTTACATTTGAAAGGCTTCTGCATTAATCCTCTCTTTGGCCTCTCAGTTTTGAAGAGTGAAGTCAGTGGCTTCAAAGAGAAAAGTCAATGGTCGGAGGCTCTGATGGAGTCTGAACAAACACAGGAGCTGTTTTACACTTTTTGTTCACGGCAGGATTATGGTGCTGTTCTCTAACTGTACAGACTTGGGATGAGGGCCGTGAGGTTGTTGACCCTGCACTGTGCAGACTCTGTGCCAGCTCCACATCGCTGTAGTAGGGGAGAGGTGGGCAGAAGGAGTAGGAGGTTGTTTTGCTATGATGCTTAACCTGACCCCAACCTTACCCAAACCCTGACCAGGTACTTCTTAATAACACGTCCTGTGCACAAACAAACATCAAATAAGCTGTAACACCAACAGCAGCTGATTTGTTTTAAAGTGTTTCCTCCCTAAACTTGCAAATGTCAGAGCTGTTCTGAACATATCACTTTGCTTCATTTCATCCAACAAATAAGTTAAATTCAAGGTAAATTAATGAGGTATTTCAGAGCAACTCTCTGCTCTCATTTGAATTATGGATCACATTCTGTGTTTCCGCTGAAGCTGCACACTCCTTAAAGTTGTTTTTTTTATGTCACATAGTCCGGGACTTTTAAAGGGAACACAAATCTATGCCAAACAGGTTAATAGCTTTTTTTTAAATTCTGTTCTCGTTTGTTTTATTTATTTGCAGTGGATATTTTGATTGTTGTTGCTCAGTTTGTGACTTTTTTATGAATTTAAGAGGATTGAAACGAACATCAGTTTGGACAGAAACTGCTGGTTTAGGATTAGGCTCCATGTCAATTCATGTCCATTCAGCTTCCTGTTATTTCTGCAGTCACCTGACAAGGTTTTGTGGTTCAGGAACTTCAGACTGTGTTGTTAATTATACTTATCATGATTATGTGCTGTTTGGTTTAAGTTTTCACGTAATAAAGTATCTAAATACTTAATAACAGAGTGAAAATAAAGAAAAACTTGAAACATATTTTTGAACAAAAGCAAAGTAAGGAAATGAGATATAACTACTGTACATGTAAAAATCCAACCTCCACCTAAAAAAGATCAGATTTACTCATTCAGATTCCAATTTGGATCTGTTCTTTAAAAGAAAGACCTGTGTTTAAGATTATTTTAAACATGTTGAAATATATATTTTACAGACTTTTTACATAGAGAAAAAGTACTCAAGAAATTCTACATATTTATATATACAACTTTCCCATTGAACTGAGAGATTGTAGTTTTCAAGCTCAGATAAAGACCCTTACAGATAAACACCATCCACTGCACATCCTTTGTGTTGGTTAAGATGAACCATCCCACCTTTTGATGTTCGACACAATGGTGTGATCCACAGTGTGTATATAGTTTCTAAGGTGAAGGGAGAAACATGCATGTACACAATAATAGACTTAAATAAAAAGCCAATTTTGATCTGTAAATCCTGAAAACCAGTATTTTGAACTCAATGTTTGATTTGAGGTCACTGAAGTACGTATACAGAATCAGAAGGCTGTACACCTCTAAGTGTCCTTGAAAGCCTGTGGCATATTTAAATGGTATCATCAGCATAAAAATGAAAATCCAGTTTGCAATAGCAGGGATTATACTGAACATGTCTATGGCCATTAGAGGAGGACTAAACATTGGCCCTTTTGAGACACAACACTGGAGGCCCAGTCATTTATCAGAGCGTTCCTCAAATCCCAACAAGGACAATTTTTGTAGCAAAATAATATGAACAGAATCAAAACCTTAGAAAAAAAGATGAATATAAAATCACTGCAGTTTGAGCTGTTTCAGGTCAGACTGAGAGCTTGAACGGAAAACAGTCTCTAATAATAATAAGACGTTTTCTGTCCAGTCGGCGGTGGATGAAAAGTGGTTTTAATATCTCTCTGTTTACACTGTGCTACTGTAACTGATGAACAAACGGTGTATTCATTTAATAAACTCTGCTTTGTAACTGTCTGTCCTCCATCTACTTGTCCCCTTGCTTGTCTATGCTCTCAGGCCTTTATCACTTTTAATGTCTGACAAACTGTTGGAGTCTTGTCAGGTTTCTAAAAATATGAGTCAATGTAGAAGACAAATTTCAGCACTTGGGGCTGTTTGTTAATGAGGAGACAGGAACAGCTGCTGCCTCTGCCTGGGCCGAACCCACACAGACCATGGACTGGTGGTCACTCCAGGATCAGGATCAAGAGAAGTGAACAAATCGATTGTAAATTTTTATTTAATCAGAGAAGACTTTACAACACGTGTGGACCTGTATTCATACTTTTTATTTTGCATTTACTTGATTTAAAAGTTGTTGTGTTTTTCTAATTTGAACTCCAGATAATGTCCAGACCCAGTTCTGTGAAGTTTGTCCAGACTTCATATGAAGAACTAGCTTAAATTTTTTCATGAGCTTTTTCAGATTTGTTTTTAGCAACAGGAAGTACATTGGCCTCCATTTACCTTGGAAGGTAAAAATCAGTCCTGGGTCCAGTTCAGCAGCCAGATTAAGTTCACCAATACCAGCTGTTGTTAGCAGAACCAACTTGTACCAAAGCATTAGGCTTTATTAGCATTTAGCTGTTTGGAACATGTAAATCCTGTAGCAACATGTCTACAGTTACACAAATAGGTCTCAACTTGTTAGTGCAGGTGAGGGGTGGCACCTGGCTATGATGTGCTGGAGGCAGAACAGGATACAAGAAGTGAGGTGCAGGAAATTTCACTGTTTTGTGGCATGATAGAAAAGTATCAACACGTCTACTCTCACTGCGGATCCTCCGGACCTGCTCTGTTCACTACTCAGTCAGACAAAACCTGGACTTAGAAGCAGAATGAAGTCTGTTTTATATCTGATTCAGTCCTCAACGTGTCGCATGCAGCTCCTGTCTTTGTAATAAAGAACGTGTCATTTGTAAAGGACTGAAAGTTACAGAAATTGTCAACTGAAAACCCCAAAAAACATCTCGGGCGCTGTTTCAATCACCAAAGTGTCAGCCAAAGTTTATTTGGGTTGCACCTTTTGTACAAGTTTGTGTAGCTGCTGACAAATGACTGATATGCCAATAAAAGTGTGTTTACATGGACTTAAGTAACCAGCCAGGTTTTCTTTGTAAAGCTGGTTTCTTAAGTGGTATGTAAACGGTAAAACCTTGTTCCTAATCGTCTAACAGCACATGTGCAGGACAAATGTCTGCAGACAGAGCCATAAAAGGCTGAGTAAGGGCGGATTGTTAATAGAGCAATGCTGCATTGTTTTAAATCAAAGTCTGACAGAAAATTACAGTAACAAACTAAACACTTTTCCCAAATAAGCTAAGAAAGCTGGTTCTAACAGAGTACCCCGGTTACTCAAGTGCCTGTAAACATAGTTAGAGAGACAGAATATGTGTGAAAACAGTTTAAGAACAGATTAAAAGGTTGTGGAAACCTAAAGCATTTAGAGCAAACAGCTCCCCCCCTTCACTTTTACAGTTTAAGTTTGATTCTTTCATAAAAGGACACTTAACCACTGTGCCCTCGAACGTCAAACTGAGATATTTTATATGTCTCATCTTTAGTCATTTGGTCCAGATTCAGCCTCTCAGACAAAATGCAGTCTGCCTTCTTGGCAGAGCTGAATCTAAATGTCAGGACTTTGTCACACTAACAAGTCAAAAAGGACCTTAGATGAGTCCACCTACGATCAGACTTTGCTCACACAATTCTCCAAAATTTTTTGTGATATGATTGCTGTGATATAGAAAAAGTTACTCATATTATAACTGCTAATATTTTCATCTAGGTAGCATCTTCTGACATTTGTATTTATAATTATTTATTTGTTGTGCCACTCCTCACTTAAAATGTGGATCCCCCACTACAAAAACTGCCGTACTCTGTGATGTTTAAAGTATTGAGTTGTAAAATCTATTACATAGAAGTTAAAATTCTAAACTTAGATTTATCTTCTAATCTGAGCAAATTTCTTTACTGTACAGAAATAAATGAGTGGGTCTTCTTGTCTTTGTATTATCAGAAATCACATTTACAACCTTTTGCTAATCTAGAAAGAAAAAACAACATTCTTTATTGAATAAAATTTCATTCAAGTTAATTTCAGCAGATTTTTGGACAATAGTGTATTTACAAATGTTGAGGAAACATTTCTTAACATTTTTGTAAAATTTACAGTTTTTTATTTTTAAAAGTTTTTGATTTGAATTTTTTTTATTTAAAATGAAAATTCTTAAAAAAAAAAATCACTGTTTGTCGTTATTGATCTTCCATACAGATGCTATTAACTGGTCTGTTTTTCTCTGTTTAGTGTTATCTGAATCATTTTGTTGTTTCAGTCTTAAAGATTTAAATTTAGAGCTAAAACATGAATTCATAGATTTATGTGTTTACTGAGGGGCAGACTGATTGACTGATGGACAAAGGGATAATTGAGGTCAGAGTACAGCTGTCACAATGATGTTAATGTGGGAGACAGAAATAAAATGTGTCCCCTGGGTGTTTTAACACATTTTATTGCTAATGTGTGTGTCAGGAGAGAGGGACACAGACAATGGGGGGAGGAGAGAAGGAGGAGCAGAGTGGTGGATTCAGTCATTCTGTGGATCTGAACTCAGATGGAGGTTTTTCTTCCCACTGAGGGGAATCTGACGGCATGACGACAGCTTCCTGAGAGAGAGAGAGAGAGAGAGAGACATCCTCCCCTCAGTTACCACGGTGACGGCATCCCCCCACCCTTCTCCTCCTCCTATTCCATCATCTAGTCCGGCTGCTGTCCACTCGTCTGCGTCGTCAGGATGGGGGATAAAGGAACCAGGTAGGATTCAGTGTGTCCGTGTGTGCGCAGCAGCAGTACCCTGATACACAACGTCTTTGTGTGTGTTTTCATGCAGATTTTTGTTCCTTCACATTGTTCCGCTGCTGATTCCTCACAGAACCTTTAAATACAGACACAGGAAATATGTGTGTGTGTGTGTGTGTGTGTGTGTGTGTGTGTGTGTGTGTGTGTGTGGTAATGTTACATAAGGTTTGTTCAGGACCTCAGTAGTGTCACGTCTCTGTGAGCAGCAAATTTCTGATTCTTCTGGTCATTTTTTAAATTATTGTCTTGCTTTGATTTAATAAGATTTTCGTCACTAGTTTAAAAAGTGAGGATAATGACTCAATAACAAACAAAAGTAATATGTTACTTTTCCACAGGTCACTCAGATGTAGTCATTTGAAGTGATGATGCAGGTTTCTACCTGCTGCATAGATCTGATGATACCAGAATCTTAATGTCAGTTTAGTTGTAAAAACACAGGGTTACAACATGTACCTAAAACATACATAAGTACTTAGATTGTCAGTTTGTAATAATCCTGCATTCAGAGTGTTACTTTTGTAAAACTATATACTTTGAGTGGCAAAAGTAAAAGTACTAATTGTGCAGGATGCATCATTTTCAGAATATTTATTTATTCAGAATATTGATTTTAAGTAATATATTTAGATTATTATTATATTTATTATTTCAGATTATTATATTATTTATTATTATAATTATTTATTGTAAATGAATTAATGTTTGTTTTATGCCTGCAGCTGCTAAAAGCAGAGACCATCTTACTTTCTGTACTACTGTGTCTTCGTGCATGTGCTCATTATGTTGTATATAATTTGTTACAGTGAAGTATTTGAACCTGTGAAGTAACAGTGTTTTTAATCATCTCCATAACTTCTCTAAAAGTGGAGAGGAGCTGTTGGTGTCTTTCCTAGCAAGTTTTGCTGCTGCTTATTAACTGCTGTGCAAAGTGAATAATACCTGTGCTGTGCAGAGCATGGTGGAGTGTAGCAGACTGTAGAAGAGCGTAGCAGAGCAGGAAGGGGTGGAGCAAGGTGGATTGATTTTGACTTTGCGTGCTAACCTAAGTTGCACAGTGCCACTTAAAAGCTTTAAACGTCCCTGCACTGCGTGGGTACTTCACATGTATCAGATTGGTTGGAGGTTTCCCCAGACCACGGGACTGACACAGCCAAACTGATGTGTATCCCCTGTTAAAAACTTCTAACAGCTGAGTTTGGAAAAGTTTCTGAGAGATGTGAGGTACAGTCTCACCAAACACTGCTGTGACCCACAGACACAAACTGACTGACAGGAAGCAGAACTTGAACTCTGAGTTTTTGGAGTCACAAGTGAAAACATCCATGAAACTCAGTCTGACTTCCACTTCCTGAAGAGACGGTCATCTCTGATGACCCTCCACAATAAAGCTCCTGCTCTCAGAGGAAACGAGGCTGCAGAACCTCATATATTATTTTCATGTTTTTACATTTTCCTCAGTCACAGTTTTGTCGTTGTGACAGCAGATGATCACAGACAATTCAGGACAGTTTACACAAATGAAAAACTATAAATCTAAAAATCCCAGCTGACTTTGGGGAAATGTGTTTGTAGTGAAATGTGGTTATAGGTTTAGGAAGGACTGCGAATCTAACACACAAACATTGATCAGCTACAGACCAGTTTCATTCACGTATTTTCTTATGTTGCTTTTAATACTCAAACCTGTGTGAAAACTTCATTTGAAACTTTTCTATGTTTCTACATTTTATTGGATTTCTATAGAAATTTCCAGGTCACCATTTCTTTAATCTTTTATCCAGTGAATTTATTGCCAGTTTTGACCCTTTGAGCTCAGATAGTTAATAAATTAAGTGTAAACTCTACCCGATTTAAGCCTTTTGTCACACAGAAGTCGACTCAGACCTCAGAATCTGTGTGCTTCTACCCAATGGCCTTGTGTGTGAGTGTTTCTGTGTTTGCAGGCTCAACGATCAGAGTGTGATGTGTCAGGAGAATATTAATGAGCTCGGTGCGATGGCTCTGACATACAGAGCAGCTCAGTCTCACACTTTGTGTGTTTGAACATGTAGATTTCATTTAGAGTTTGTCACTTGGAGTCACGATGTAAAAAAGTGACACATTTAAAACAGCTGTCAAGTTCAATTAAAACTGCATTTTGTTAAAGCAGTTTTCACATGTTTGAGACTCAGCAGGGCTCGTGTGCAGCCACTGGGTGGTTCTCAGTGTGAGCCCCCACCCTTCCTCTATTATCTCCTGAAGATTACTTTCCTATGTTCCTAATGTTTTTGTAGGAAACATAATTATGTTTCAGTGCAATGGATCATATTGAATGCTGCAGTTATTAACAAATGGAGACAAGATGGAAAAGAATACAGTGTTTGGTTATGGAGTCACCTTGGTTACAGAGAAAGATGGTCAAGTTTTTTTTGGTCAAGTTTTTTTGGTCAAGTTCCTGTGGCTGAAAAACAAGTCGAAATCATTCCCTATGAGGTGTTTCTGCTAAAATGTTCGTTTTTATCAGACATGGCACTGGTAGTTTGTGGTTTGTTCAGATGCAGTTTTGGGAACCTCTTTTTGTATTTCTCTGGGTATTGCACAGTCTGACCTTAGGATCAATGTGCTGGGACGTCCACTCTTAGGAAAATTGGAATGTCTTCTTGAAAGTTTTCCACTTGTGAATAATCGTTCTCGCTGTAGAACTTTGAATTGTTGGAAACTGTTTTAGAACCTTTTCCAGATTGATGTGGAGGAACAGTGGAGGCACTGATTAGTTAATAAAGGGCTAATGATCAGCAGCTCCAGCTCTTAAATCCTATGAAGGCAGTAAAGGGAACTTAGTAATTCTGAAATAAGTTATATGTTGTTTGTCCGAGGTGGTATTTTCCTAATACAGAGATCCACCATGATAAAATAAATAAATGTTTTTGTCCAAAACAACATAGAAATAAAAGAGGTGGACTAAGTTATGAACCGTATCCACAATAGAAAATCTATTACATTCTCCATTTGAGGATATTTGTGTTGAGTTGCAAAGAAAAGTAATGTTTGGTCCATTAATGACTCTATTGCGCTGCTGAAGAGGTGACAGGAAACGTGGGACAAGACAGGATAATGACAAGAAGAAAAGTCCCCAGCTGGACTTGGACCTGCCAGCTACAGTTACATGACAGGTGCTGTAACCACTCAGCTCTGAGCGAGCTCCGGAAAAAGGAAGTCGGTGACGGCATTGCCACAGGCCATATGGGCATTCACAGCTGATGAAGGGGCAGAAGAAGAGGAAAAGATGTTGTGTAATTGCTCCTGATCTAGTTAAAACCAGTCTGTTATTGACATCCAGAGACTGCACTGGACCAGCTTGAATCCACTCGTCACCTTGCTTTTCTAGCAGGCGACACTTGTGTTCCTGGTACCTTGTACTTTCTCAATATCGCCTGCATCGTGGTTCCTAGTGAGCTGAGCTGTTTGTTTTTTTTTTTTTTATCTTGCTGGTTTCAGATTCTTGTGAAACTATAGTTGTGTCCTCGCTGTGACAAACAGTCTCACACTGAGAGTCAGCTGTGCTTCGATATCCTGTGTGTTTGTGTCACAGTAGCTTCCTAATGTGTGAGTATGACGACCAGCTACATTGAGAGGGTACTATATCTGCAACAAACCAAGAGAAAAGTACCTAGTACTGAAAGGGAGACGAGTCGAGCCGAGCTGGACCGTCACCTGGGGTGCATCACATGTTGTCAAAACTTTCCGTGTCCATGTTCCTATGGTAACATACCACACATGTGCAGGTTGGTCCTCAGCTTGAGTCTAGTTAGGGAGTTAGGAATTAAGCTCCTCTTAAACTCACATCCCTGATGATGAAATCCACATTTGCTACAGGAATCACAGAAGAGCTGCTGAGATGTCCTTTCACAGCCTGAAGTGTGAGACAAATGGTGTAAAATTAATAAAAACAAAATACAAAACTCTTTGAAACAAGAGGCAGTAGTTTGTGTCCCATCTGTGACAGGGTGTGGGCGTCTGCGGAGCCGCCTCAGGACCGATGAACTGATCAGAGGTCGTAGTCCAGCTCCTCTGTGACTCCAAGCATCAAAGCAGGGGGACGACAACCCCTTGGTGACCATCAATGGACAAAGACTTAGTGACTTCACAGAGATCCAGCCATGCTTCTCTTAGCCAGCTGGACAAAACTTTCAGATGAGAAGAGAGACATCTTCAAGAACAAGCGGAAGTCTAGTGGCCACTGAACAGAACCTTTGACAGCACCATATTGATATTGTATGTGTGTCGACTGTAAAATCCCTAAAAAAAAAAATCAATAAACTGGATGAAGATTTTTGAGCTACGTAGTAGTTGCTGAGATATTTCAGTGTGCGTTGGCTGATCGACAGAGCTGTGCAGGTTGCCAAGAATGAATCCATTATTGTCGCAGTCTCTTTAGTCGATGTCGTGTCTTAAAGCCTTTTTATGTCCTGTATTTTAGTTAAAAGGTCCTTTAGTAATAAACCTGCCGACTGTGCCTGTATCAGCAGCTCACTGATGGATGGTGGAGTAGGGTTGTGCCAGAGGTTAAAAATAATTACTCATTTTGAATGTACACAAAATCTGACAAGAAGCCAGTGAAGCAGCAGCAAACACACAATCAGTGCATCACTACTTGTGTGTTTTGTGTCATTTGAAATGTTTGTGATTATTCATAAGTAGTTATGCTGCTGCTGGCTACAGATAAGTATGTAGTGACCATGTAGTGGGGACTGTGGGGTGATGTAGAGCAGTAGTCTGGGTTGGTCTGGTTATCTTGGTATTAGCACCTAAGAATGGGGGGGGGTCACTTTGTCCTGTCCATTTGTGTTACATGCGGACGACTTCATGCGGACGACTTCATGCAAGCAGTGGTGTGCTTGGTTCGTTCCCTTCATTATAAGTATAAATCACAAAATTCTTCTTAGGTATAAAAATATATGAATGAACAACTAAAAGTAAAAGTACTCATAATGCAGAACAGGTCATTTCCAGAAGATGTGTGATTTTATTGGATTCTAATTATTAATGCATTCAACGTTTTCGTCACTTTAATCTCCGCTGGTAAAGATGGAGCTGTTACTGTAACAAGTAAATTTACTGATGAGTTTTTGAAATTAAAGGTCTAAAGGTTTGACCTGAACTAATTTTAACTTATTATTGGTATTACTGGACTCTACAAAGCAACTAGAAAGTGCAGAAACCACTGAAAAATCTAAAGTAACGCTCAATATCTCCTAAATGCAGGTGAGTGAAGCTGTTTGTGATCCAGTGTATTGCACGTTTCCTAAATCCCCAGCAGACCACCTGTGCTTGGGTGGGGTGTTGTTAAAAGGTCTTCATATTGGTACAGTACATACACTTGGTGGTACTTAAATTCTTAGATACTTAGTGTCAAAAAAAAAAAAAAAAATCACATTATATGGATTCGAAAGCACAACGTAGTTTAACCAGGATTAACCGTCTTTGTTTGAGCACAGTGTGTCTACTAAACTAACAACTGAGATAATTTCTACAACACTAAAGCCATATAGACTCATTGTCTTTAATAAATCAAATATGAAATCTATGAAACGAAATTGTTAGGGAAGCCAGACGTTCAACGCAACACAACATCAACATCGGAGCTACAGTGATTGTCCACACTAAGTCGGCCAGAAATCTGGGGGTCATCATTATCGACTAACTTTAAGGGATTGAGCTTTAAGGACTGTGACGCAGGAAGGTAGAGCGCATATCCAACAATACTGAAGTTATTCTTTCGATCCCAGCTCCTCTGGTCACATGTTGAAGTGTCTTTGAGCAAGACACTGAACCCCAACTTCCCCCATCGGTGTATGAGTGTATGTGTGATTGTGAGTGCGAATGGGTGAATAAGAAGCGCTTTGAGTGCCAATAGGTAGAAAAGCACAGACCATTTACCATTTATTCTTTCACTCAACTGCTGGTTCTTTGTCTTCAGAAACCAGCTTACCCATCTACATGACAGTTACTTCAGTCAATGCAAACTCACTTATCCTTTGTCCTCCACTTTGATGTGATTCACTGCTGAACAAGTCCTGCTGGCAGAGTGGGCAGCTGCTGTCTCTCAGAGAGAGACCATCAGAACCTGCTCAGTTTTAAAATACGATGTGGTAAATTATTAAAACTGTTCTCTTTTTAGCGTGTTCTTAGCAATTAATTCAATTCAATTGAGTTCTCTCTCTCTCTCTCTCTCTCTCTCTCTCTCTCTCTCTCTCTCTCTCTCTCTCTCTCTCTCTCTCTCTCTCTCTCTCTATATATATATATATATATATATATATATATATATTATATATCACCAATTCACAAAAAAGTCAATGAAAATGGAAAACGCACAGCTGCAAAGCCTGCACCTACAGAGAGGGACAGTGGGAGACAGAGAAGGAGAAAGACAACTCTGGGTGAAAATGTCATACAGTGGTGACAATTGTGGGGTGAGAGGAGAAGAGAGAGGGTCAAGAGGAGGAAAGGAGCTCAGTGCATCGGGGGGTGGGTCCCCCAGCAGTCTAAGCCTATAGCAGCATAACTATAACTAACTATATCCTTAATGAAAGAGGAAGGTTTTAAGCCTAGACTTAAAAGTGGAGAGGGTGTCTGCTTCCTGAATCAGAACTGGGAGCTGGTTCCACAGGAGAGGAGCTCGATAGCTAAAGGCTCTACCTCCCATTCTACCTTTGGAAATTCTGGGAACCACAAGTAGGCCTGCATTCTGAGAGCGAAGTGGTCTACTGCGATGATATGAACTATGAGGTCTTCTAAATATGATGGAGCCTGACCACTCAGAGCTTTATATGTAAGAAGCAGGGTTTTAAATTCTATTCTACATTTAATGGGAAGCCAATGGAGAGAAGCTAGTGAAGGTGAAATATGATCTCTCTTGCTAGTTCCAGTCAGCACTCTTGCTGCAGCATTTTGGATTAATTGCAGGCTCTTTACTTACTGGGGCATCCTGAAAGTAGGGAATTACAGTTGTCCAACCTAAAAGTAACAAATGCATGGACCATTTTTTCGGCATCACTTTGAGACAGGATGTTCCTAATTTTGGCAATGTTCTATAGGTGGAAGAAGGCTGTTCTGGAGATTTGTTTTATATGTGAGGTAAAGGACAAATCCTGGTCAAAAATAACTCCAAGGTTCCTTGTAGTAGTACTGGAGGCCAGACTTATGCCATCTAGAGTAACGATATGGTTGGACATCATATTTCTGAGATTTTGGGTCCAAATACTATGACTTCAGTTTTGTCTGAGTTTAGAAGTAAAAAATTGTGGGACATCCAACTCCATAGCTAACCTTTGTGTGCATGGAGGATTCTTTATTAATTCATCATTAATGAACAAATTGAAATCTGTCAGATAGATAAGATTTAAACCAACCTAGTGCAGTTCCTTTAATCCAAATTTCATGTTGCAGTCTCTGTAATAAAATGTTGTGATCAATGGTAATGAATGCAGCACTAAGATCTAACAGAACAAGTAAAGAGACCACTATCTGATGCTATGAGATCGTTCGTGACTTTTACTTCTGCTTCCTTGAGCAAACTAGTTGGAATAGGGTCTAGCAGACAGTTTAGTTTAGATGAGGTAATAATTGAAGTTAGCTCAGAGAGATCTGGGTAAAAAGCAGTCTAACAGGGAGTGGGGCCTTATTGATGATTCTAGTAATGTTGTATGTATCTGTAATATTTGGGAAAGCAAACCAGCTTTATGTGGAAGACCTTAGCTGGGTTCTCTCTGTCCTGTTCTTGACCCACAGCATCCATTGTGTCAATTCTTCAGTTGCATATGTGAGACACCCCATTACGTAACACAATCTGGCATCAAAAGACAAGAAATTATTCAATAATCGATAGGATTGATACATCAGACCATCCCTAACCTGTTTTACAATAGCTGTTTGTCATTTGTGGTGTCCCTTCCTCATCTTTTTGTCCTTTTAGTCTTTTTAATAAATGTGTGGGGTACGTGATTATTGGGAAAAGATTCTGAAGGGGGATTGGATCAGATGTAGCACAGACCAACCACCCAATCATGATCAAGGAGCAATTTGGTTGCTAATTTAGTTAAAGTTGTGAGTCGCATCTTTTAAGCTGTTGGACAGATTCAGATTCAGTACTTTAGTCCATCAGAGAATCTGCGTCTCTATGTGTCTTTTTCTGTCCTGTGTAGCATCACTGAATAAATCTTTAATCTTGTTTACAGGCTTTCTCTCCTATCGCTGTCAGACCGTCTCTTCCTTTGTCTTCCTCTGTCTCCCCTGCCTGTTAGTGAAGCTTTTACTGTCTTTGTCCATTTCTCACAGAAAGCTGAAGGTCCTGACGCTGTGTCATCACTGCACAAAGTACAGATGCAGATAAAGTTGTAATTTTTGAGTGAGCAATATTTCGTGTGACTTTAGCAAAGACAAAGGGACAGAAAATGGAGACGTGTTGTTGATAAATGTCCTGAAGTGATTGAATTGCATTATAACTGTGGTTTGACTGTTTGAGTCATTGCACAGTCAGTGTTTCATGTTTGATTTGTGATGTGAGAGATGCTTTGTGTTAAAATTTAATTGGACTAATTGCAGCAATGATGCTGAGCGAGCTCCCAGGAGTCTTGGAGATTTCCGCTAAAACAGCGTCCTGATGCTGCTGATTGATGAAGGGGGAGGCTGAAAGCTAATGGATCCACAACAGCTAATTTATGACAGCATTAACACAGAAGGGAGGGGGGTAATAATGTCTGACAGTATTAGACAGAAACTCAGAGAGAGGAAACTGCTGCCGATTACTATGATGAGGGTAGTGGTGATGATTTCTGAGGGATCACTCTGAAAATATGAGCTCTTATATGTTTGTGGACTTTTGGACCTCAACATTTGGGAAAAGATGGACCTTTTTCAACTGTAAGGATTTAAATACTTGTAAATTGTGTTAAATTTGGGAACAAACAGAGATGTGTACAGATGGACAGAAAGTGTAGCAAGTACACAACAACATATGGACACAGTCCTGCACTTAGAAAGAAACATATCAAAAAATGTGCCATGTTCCACTGACGTTCTTTTCCTCTCTATCTTCAGAGTGTTTAAGAAAGCCAGTCCCAATGGGAAGGTGAGTCCTTTTCATCTTCATTCTGCTCTAAGACGTAAGGGGAATTGTCTCTGTGTGGACACTCACAGGACATGTACAGACTAACATAAAACCATATCTGGATGGTTAATAACACAGAAGTATCTCAAAGTGCAGTGTCCTGGCTCCAACACTTAAGTCAGTAATGTTTTTCCATGACACATTATGTCTCTTCAGTCATGTTCATAATAAATCATTCATAAATCCATGCAGTTTACTAGTTGGCTAATTAGACATGATTCGGTCTCTGGGGTTTTCTACACAGTACGGTTATTAAATCCAGTTTTGTATCTTAGCATCTTTTTAGAAGGTATGTAGTTCACACGTGAAAGCCTAAGAAAAGGGTCTTTTTTCTGTGTTCTGATTGGCTGGTTACTCTAATGTAAGCTAACACCAATTGGCTGTTTGCTGCACTGACAGACCTTTTATGTCCTCAGCTCACTGTCTATCTGGGAAAGAGAGACTTTGTGGACCACGTGGACCTGGTGGAGCCTGTCGGTGAGATCAGTTTTCACAAATGTTAATTTGTCATTCTTTCATCATCAGTCAGAAATTAGTCAATGGTCTTTGATACTGGATGATGTCAGACATGTGGCCTGGTTGACTTTGGAATAAAGGCGGTTGAAGACTGTGTGTCTTTTCTTCCTGCAGACGGTGTCGTCCTGATCGACCCGGAGTACCTGAAGGAGAGGAAAGGTGGGAAACTGAACCACCTGCCTGCTGGTTAAATATTTTCATAGCTGTCATGCGAGAAAATCCAACTAAAGGAACGACTCCATTTTATAACCTAGAGCTAAATGCAGCTCTTAACATGAGAACGCTCTGTTTTCATTTACAGACTAAATGACTAAATAATGATTTGTATTGTATTTCTGTTTGTTTCTGTTTAGCTTTGTTAACATGCATGGGATGGATGGCAAAGATTTGCATTCTCACCTTCATGAAGGCAGAACATAGTGCAGTACTGTTGGATTCACAAAAAGACATTCATAATTGGGGAATTAAAAAACATACTTCTTTGGCCAGTGTGTGCCATGTACAGAGTTTAGATGTTGTAGTAGTTTGATCACGGCAACAACGTTGGCTTATGGCCCAGTTTTTGGTCCCAACCTTAAAGAATAATTTCATTAAAGAATGATTTCTTTTATTCTTTTCAAAAATCTCATCTTTCTCCATCCTCTGTAAACTGTGGAGTTCCACAGGGCAGTGTCCTTAAGCCTTGGATGTTTTTGTAAAAATGTGTAGTTAAATGAGATCTGCTTTCTTATTATTTCTTCTCTACTATTGTCCAGTACGGAGTTAGGATACGGGTGACCAGGGGTAAAGCATTTTCACAATGTCTTCAGATCCTATGTATTTAACATATAATTTGTGTCTTTTTGATTCAGTGTTTGTGACCCTGACTTGTGCGTTCCGTTACGGTCGTGAAGATTTGGACGTCCTTGGGTTGACTTTTCGGAAGGACCTGTTCGTGGCAAATGTCCAGGCCTTTCCTCCTGTGCCTGAAGAGAAGAAGAGTTTGACTCGTCTTCAGGAACGGCTGATTAAAAAACTAGGAGAACATGCCTACCCGTTCACCTTTGAGGTAGTCAGTCTTTTTGTCAACATTTCATCTGCAAAAAAAGTGAAAGTACAGTCAAATATAATTCACAATTTCTAATGCTTGAGGACAGTGTGTTATGTGAAGGTTTGCCTTTTTCATGTTTATTGACTCAATCATTCAGGCCCACCAATACGTAAATGTGAGGCACACACTGCACATAGGTCACCAAGAATCTGACAAGGGCCATGAGTAGAGCAGGAGAGAGGCCAAAATATAGATGTGTTGCTTTGCCCAATATCTTAATGTTTGTGGGGGTTTTTTTGTCATTAAAGGCTGAGGCAGCAGCTGCTGCTGTTTCATTTTACATGTTCAAGTTTTAAAATGTAGCCGTTGTGCATGTAACAGCAGGACCACAGCTGGTGTTCTTAGAGCAGCCCAGTGCTCAGCAGCAGCTCTGTGACTTTAGACTGAACGAAAATTTCAAATGATCATAATTTTAGGGACCTGTTGACCTGGTCTACTTTAGAGAGGAAAAAGGTCCTGTGGTTTACTGGTCTGGATGTAATACCATGAGATGTGCATATTTATTTGGACGTTGATACAGTTTTCCTTGTTTTAGCTCTTTGCACCACAACAGTGGGTTTGAAACAATCAATATATGTTTTAAGCGTCGACCTAGGAAGACACCCAGCTGGGACTGGCTCCAGCAGCCCTCTACATATGCCAAGTAACGAATCGTTAAATGCAATGGAATTAATTTATGATTAGGTTATTATGTTTATACAATTACTCCCGAGCCCTTAAAAATGTGGGGGCTGTGAAGGAAAACGTTCATGTAATATTTAAGTCAGTCTACACTTTAAGCACAAAGAGTCAACATTATGTCACTGTGTAAATACCGATGGACCTCAATATATTTGATTCTGGCTCAGCATAGTCCTCTTTCACCCCATGGTTCCTCTCAGTCTCTTTCTGTGTCAAATAGTCAAATCTTGTTAAATACTTGTTGGAACAGGAAGCTCAGTGAGAGACAACAAACAGGTTTTTTAATAGCCTCGTAAAAGTTACAGCACTGAACTGGATTTTTTAATGAAAAAGGGGGCAGTTGGTCAAACTGATGAACTCTTCTCTGTCAGAACTGAATGCGAGCCAAATTACAAGCTCTTGAAAATGATATGAGGATTTTGGATATATTATTATTTTGTGCCAGGCCTTTAAAGGACCAGTACAAACTGAAACATTTATGATTTTATTCTGGACATCAGTTCTATAGGGGCTGTGAGAACTGGAGTGAACTGGCAGGAGAACAAATGTCACTGATGCAGTTACATCCTACAAATGGTAAAACAGGTCACAGGCTCAGATCCTGAACTGTCTGTAAAATATTTATCCTCAGTGTGAAGAACCTTAAGATCCTTTTCCTTCATGTGTGGACAGATTCCTCTGAACCTGCCGTGCTCTGTCACCCTGCAGCCGGGACCAGAGGACACTGGGAAGGTAACGATGCTCATGTTTAACTTTTTCTTTCTGCTTGACTCATGTGTTGCAGTGCAGCCACTCTGTGGTTTAATGCCGATTCGTGCACCCTAGTAGCATTAATATTAATAAGTGCGCACTGATGAATTTATCAGTAATCAGTCTTCTCTTGCTTTGTTCTCAGGCCTGTGGTGTTGACTTCGAGGTGAAAGCTTTCTGTGCAGAACATGTTGAAGAAAAGATCCACAAAAGGTAAAAGTGAGTCAGCTGCAGCCCTCAGCAGAATAAAG
Organism: Channa argus; assembly: GCF_033026475.1. Classification (NCBI taxonomy): domain Eukaryota; kingdom Metazoa; phylum Chordata; class Actinopteri; order Anabantiformes; family Channidae; genus Channa; species Channa argus. The sequence goes on from NC_090202.1 coordinate 28,837,565, forward strand.
AGATGAATTATGAATAAAGGTAAAATGGCGCGTGCATTTGCAGCTGCCTGCACAGAAAGAGCTGCAGCAGGGTGAACACTTCACTACTGACAGCAAATAAACCACAAGGATACCCACACCTTCTGAACATTGATAAAAGCTTGAACACCTGTGTTGTAGGAACTCAGTGCGTCTAGTGATCAGGAAAGTGCAGTACGCTCCAGAGAAACCTGGTCCTCAGCCCACAGCAGAAACCACCAGACAGTTCCTGATGTCAGACAAACCTCTGCACCTGGAGGCCTCACTGGACAAAGAGGTAACACCTGAGCTTTAAGGATCAAAGCTTCATGCCAGCACATCATCTTCTGAATACAAGTACAGTTGTAAGAATCCATCACATCAGACTCTAGACGTTCCAAGTTGTCCAAGTGTCCTGTGGTGTGAGTGATAATCAGTCAGTCAGTAACCGTCAGAGCTGAGCTGCAGTTTACAGAATCATATCTTCAGCTAAAGACTGAGATGATCACTCTGATGTCTTTGACTTTATCATCATCATGTTTTTATTTCTGTAATTGGAAAATAACAACAGTCCTCATAAAGTACACGCTCACCTTTGACTGTAGTAATTGGAATAATGGAACAGTAATTATTAATATGAAGTGACATTTGCTACGTACAGTAGTAATCGTAATTGATATGGATGAAGAAGTAGAAAAATACATCACAGATAGTTTGAGCTCACGTGTATGTACCTGTTGTCTCACAGATCTACTACCACGGGGAGCCCATCAGCGTCAATGTGCACGTCACCAACAACACCAACAAGACCGTGAAGAAGATGAAGATCTCAGGTACTTTAGTCCTCTGCCTCCTGTGTGTGTGTGTGTGTGTGTGTGTGTGTGTGTGTGCAGCTGCTTGTTATCTGTAACACGTTGTGATTTATGTTTCCACAGTGCGACAGTACGCAGACATCTGCCTGTTCAACACAGCTCAGTACAAATGTCCAGTGGCCACAGAGGAGTCGGAGTAAGTTTCCTTCCTCTGCAGCTGTTTGCTCCAGTAGCAGATTTTAATAGAAAACATGTAGTTAAATATGATTCTTAGAAAACCCGGTTGTGATACTGTGCAATAGTGTGCAAAATAAGAAGAATATGATATCAGTATATGAAATAGTTTTGTTAATCCTGAGTGGCTCTGCTGAGGAAATTGTTTACTACTGCTGGAGAATCCTGGAACCGAGTCAAACACGTTTGGTAAAATGTTTTTTACATAATTAATGTTATTAAAACAGTGTGTAATAAAACGAAGCATTACTCACTGTTAATGACAGAAAAACAATGTACAATAAATAAACCCTGATGCTGAAATGTCTACAGTGAGAAACCGATGTCTCACTTCATCCTTTGTTGCCATGACAACACTTCTCTCTCCTCAGTGATATTGTCGCTCCCAGTTCAACTTTCTGCAAAGTTTTCACCCTCACTCCTTTATTGGCCAACAACCGAGAGAAACGAGGCCTTGCTCTGGATGGGAAGTTGAAGCATGAGGACACCAACCTTGCCTCCAGCACGCTGTGAGTCCCGCCACGCCTGTGATGCCTTCCAGGCCTGTGGGAGAGTAGCAAACTGATATTTCTTTCTTTCTTGTTCAGGTTAAGAGAAGGAGCCAATAAGGAGATCCTCGGTATCATTGTGTCATACAAAGTCAAGGTCAAGCTGGTGGTGTCTCGAGGCGGGTCAGTACTCAGACTTAAAATTCTCATGTGGGGTTTGTTTTTCCTGTGGAACCCTGAAAGTTTCCAAAGCCGCACAAGATCAATTGCTTCTTGAACAGACTTAACGAGATGGACAAAGACAACTGCAAATTAGGTGTTCAACTAAAGCAATAAATGCCTCCATGACACATACTGAGACAGCTTTAATATCAATCAATCAGATGTTTCCTAAAATAAATGTGAACATGTTTTGTTGGTGGGAATGTAGTTCACTGTATCAATCTGCTTATGTCCATTACTAATATTAATTAATAATTATCAATGTCCAATATTGATAAAGCCAATCACAGTAAATCACAGTAAATCACAGTAAAACCACAACACCACAGAGGCGAGTTCGAGTCTCGTGTAGATTCAGGCACGAACTACACAGAACTTCATTTTGGGGAGATGCTGCTTGTGATTAAATCAAACTTAGTTTTTAATGCAGAGGCTTTAACTTTAAACATCTACATGCCAAAAACCACATAAAGCACCTGTAGGGGTCCTGAATGAAACATCTCAGGAAGTAGTAGTTTCACTTGAGTATTACATTTTTTTCCTGTCCTGATGTGTTGTTCACACATTACCACATTAATCGAAAAACAGAAAACTGTCACAAGAGCTCCACAGTTTTTTGTTTTTTTTTTTGAGCATTTTTATTAGAACGGCAAAGCTCAGTTTTAGTGTCAGTCCCAGGTTTCATTTTATCTCTCTTCATGATTATTTAACTTCTATAAAGTCAGAAGACATTTGCTCATTTCCTTCATCTTAAGCTCCGAAGCAAAGATGTGTAACGAACAGCCAGTTTCACGTAGCTGTGCAGAGGTTTTTATTGTTGTGACTGAACACAGACACATTTGGACCCACTTCTTGTAAACACTTGTACAAATAAGGAGCTGTGTCCCACCATGACAGGAAATTACCTCATCAGTAGAAATGAAGCTGAACCCCTGTGCTGCTGTTGTGAAGCTTAAGGTGTTAAATGTTTATTGATTTCAGGCTCCTGGGAGATCTGGCAGCGAGGTAACCTTTCAAGATCTGTCACGTCACTGAGATCATCGATGAACACACTGATACAAACCACACACTGAGATTTACAAAGGTCACCTGAACGTCTCACTGAAAAAACCCTATCAACAGTCCAATCACACAAATTACAGTTTTTAATTGGTCTTCTGTGGATTATTGGTGGTTTTATGACTTGACACATTGAATGTTTTTCAGTGACGTCTCTGTTGAGCTGCCTTTCACATTAATGCACCCGAAGCCCTTAGAAGAATCCATCTTCAGAGACGGTAAGTGCCGTTTACGTGTTCACCCTGCAGGTTCATACTCTAATCTGCCTCAAAAAGTCAAACTCAGTAAAGCTGAAGAAAGTGATTGAAATTTGATTTATTTTGTGATTTTTAGTTTACTGCTGGTGCATACTGCAGGATTTCAGGAGGTCCAGACAATGTAATGGATTTTATCTTTGCAAGTAGATTTTCATTGACATTAAGTGAAACCAAAAACTACAAATTCAGTGTAAAATCATAATGTGAGAAATGATGCGAGACACTGATGGAACACCACACTAGAGAAGTTTGTCTGATGATAATCTCCAAATGTTCATCGATGTTTCCACCTTCTCTCTCTTTCAGCTCCAGATGAAGCTCCGATCGACACAAACCTGATCGAGTTTGACACACAGTAAGCAGCCATCTCTCCTCTTTCTCTCTGTTTTCCTGTCTCTCCATCCTTGCCGGCTCATCCAGCTGCTGCCTCTCTCTGTGTTCTGACTGGCTGCTTTATGGCCTTGTCAATAAACCCTGAAAGAAGAGAGGGTTTCCCCTCCACCTGCTGAAGCATTTACTGTGATGGACTCATCTCCTGAGTCTCAGCTTTAATGTGTGTTAATGCTTGCTGCTGTGGGAGCTGCAGGAAATGGGCTGTAACTCAGTCTGCCATCAGCAGAGCCTTAGAAAATGAATCTTGTGAACTGACTGATAGCAACTCTGCATATTTCACTCTCGTTTAGCCGCAAAATAGTGTCCAATAAGTATAGATTGACCGGGTGCAATGATTAACACAGGTGCTTCAGTGTTAAGAAGAGACAGGATAAAGCATTAAGATAAAACAGATTCACACATGCATGGTGGGATAATTGGTGACTCGTAATAGCCTGTATGTGTAAATGTGACTGTGAATGGTTGTCTGTCTGTTTATGTCTCTGTGTTGGCCCTGAGACAGACTGGAGACCTGTCCATGGTTGGACCTCAGCCCACAGGATGAATGGATTTTCCATCACAGTAACAAACAGTAGTCACACGTGCAGCAGGTGACCACAGTGTGGGCTCAGATACTTTGGGTGTTTTTTTGATGCTCACCAGGTCTTTAATGATGCAGGACTGATGTTTCAGTGATGGATATTTCCCTGAGAAGCATGCAGTTAAACAACAACCAGATGTGAACGTGACAAACTGCTGCCTCCCTGAATAAAAAACACGTTTGCTCAGTCTAGTTATAGGATTTTTTTTTTTCTTATAACATACACTCATATACTTTTATTTTCTCATAGTATTTTCTGTTATTTTGAGATAATTCATTCGGTTAAGTCATTAACATCTCATCAATTTAACATAAGCACACAAACACGAGCAGTACTCAGGCATTAACACAACATGAAGGAGCAGTGTGAGGGGACTGAAACAAACTAAAGCCTTAATGCACCACATTTAGATGATCAGGTTAAAATAATTTTTTATTTTGTCTTGTTTGCACCTAACATAGGGCTGTTTTAGAAAAACAGTTGTGTTAAAATGAGAAAGGTCTGTTATTGGATTATTACAATGCATACAAGCACATTGTCTGTTATGTCTTATGCTTATCGTAAGTGATGCATGATGTTTACATTAGAAAACTTCTCAGGATCACTGAACAGATGTTACTGAGGAAAGACTTTATTTGTGTGTTCAGATTATAGTGAAATAACAGCATTTGGGCACAACTCGTCATCGTTGTGTATTCTGCCCAGAACTCCAAAAATTTCCATTTATAGAACTTTGACAGAAGTCTCCAACTGCATATCCCAGCCCATGCACCAGTTGTGTCTTTGAGACACTCACCACTAACAATATATATATATATATATATATATATATATATATATATATATATATATGTATATATATGTATGTATGTATGTGTAAATGTTTATGTCCTCAGTGACAACCAATAAAGCTTCTAATTACACATTATACCCTCATATCAATATCAGAGTCAGTTTGTCATTTACATTTAGTCATTCTCAGATGATTTTGCTTCAAATCTAAGTGCTTTGAGAAGAAGTGTTTTCGTTTCAAGATGGAATCTTGAATTTGTGCAGCTTCCTCTCAGGAATCCTGAGCATGATGGGTTGTTCACTTATCCGGTCAGTGAACCGAGGAGCTGAGGGAGCAGGTCTGGAAGACAGGGGGCTGAGACTATTCAGACAGGTCGAAAGCTTGGTGCAGGAGATGTTAGTAAAATAAACGCTACTCCAGCAACAAATAGGTCAAATCAAAGTTAGAGTTTAATATTTCACTGTATAGTAAGTCAGTGGTAGATCATAGTACTGTATGGGAGCAGTGGTTGGCTAATAAGCTCGCTGGTTCAAAAAGGGTGGAGAAGTGAAAAGACTGCTCAAGACCCTTCACCCCAACTTTTGCTCAGAGGCCACAGGCCTGAATAGATAATAATAATGATAGGAGCTTTATTTATAGAGCCCTTATCAAAACAAAGTACAAAGGTCTGTACAGTATAAAGGAAAATAAAATCAAAGAAAATCACAAGGTTAAAATACACAAAATGACATGGATAGAATATACTATGTATATTTATATGAGTCTCACATTTCAGGAAAAGAAATTTGATAAAAACGCGTTTTAACACAATACTTGAAAGATCCTGAGCCTGATGAAGCCATGATGGAAAACGCTCTATGGAAAATGATGGAGCATTTTCCATCATGGTTTTTAATCGGGACGTTGGAATAGACAACAATGTACTGTCTGATGATTTTACATTTAGTAATGGAACATTTGGAATTAAAAGATCAGAAATATAGTACGGAGCAAAACCATGCAGAACTTTATAAGTAATCAATAAAATATTAAATTTTATCCTAAGATGAACAAGTAGCCAATGAGGAGACGAGATTTGTACAAGACAAGGAGTAATGTGGCTGAACTTCCCGGTACCAGTCAGGAGGTGAGCTGCTGAGTTCTGAACAATTTGTAGGCGTTTTAAGTCCTTTGATGGATCAACAGCTTTCAGCTTGTCCCTTCAGGAGTCACCACAGCGGAACGATTTCCGCATGTTGATTCTGCATTCGTTTTTACACTGGATGCCCTTCCTGCCAAAACCCATTTTTATGCGGGCACCAGGGTGGCCCTTGGTGGCTGGGATATGCCACTCTGGTGGGGTGGGATTCAAACTTGTGGCCTTCTGTATCCCAACCCAATGCCCTACCACTACCACTGAGGCACTAGGCCCCCTTCAAATCTTTTTGATGAAGTGAGGAAAATAGGCTATTGCATTAATTAAGACAATAGGAGATAAAAGCATGAATAAATGGTCTCAGCAAGATTAAAGTTTAACATAGGTCTGATTTTTCCAAGATGGTTCGAACACAAATGAACTAGTTTTGGGATGTGATGCTCAAAACTCAAGTTGCAAATAAAACAACAAGATTTCTAGCAATGGGCTTAACAGACTTTAATAAAGCCCCTTAGGATGGAAGTATCTTCTTTTCCTTTCGGCTGTTCACTTTCAGGTGTCGCCACAGCGAATCATGTGCCTCCATCTAACTCTATCCTCTGCATCCTCTTCACTCACACCAACTAACTTCATGTCCTCCCTCACTACATCCATAAATGTCCTCTTTGTTCTTCCTCTAGACCTCCTGCCTGGCAGCTCCAACCTCAGCATCCTTCTACCGATATATTCACAGTTTCTCCTCTGAACATGTCCAAACCACCTCAATCTGGCCTCTCTGACTTTATCTCCAACACATCTAACATGATCTGTCCCTCTGATGTCCTCATTCCTGATCCTGTCCATCCTCGTCACTCCCATAGAGAACCTCAACATCTTAAGCTCTGCTACCTCCAGCTTTGGCTCGTGTCTTTTCTTCAGTGCCACTGTCTCTAAGCCGAACAACATCTCTGGTCTCACCATCGTCTTGAACATCTTTCCTTTCATTCTCGCTGATACTCTTTTATCACGCAACACACCTGACACTTTTCTCCACTCGTTCCAACCTGCCTGCACTCGCCTCTTCACCTCTTTTCCACACTCTCCATTGCTCTGAACTGTTGACCCTAAGTACTTAAAGTCCTGCACCTTCTTCACCTCTGCTCCATGTAACCTCACCATTCCACCTGGGTCCCTCTCATTCACACATGTATTCTGTCTTACTGCGGCTAAGCTTCATTCCTCTGTTTTCCAGAGCAGACCTCCACCTCTCTAGATTTTCCTCCACCTGCTCCCTGCTCTCACTACAAACCACAATGTCATCTGCAAACATCATAGTCCATGGAGATTCCTGTCTAACCTCATCTGTCAGCATGTCTATCACCAGAGCAAATAAGAAGGGGCTCAGAGCCGATCCTTGATGCAGACCCACCTCCACCTTGAACTCCTCTGTCACACCTACAGCACCTCACCACGGTCTTAGAGCTGTCATACATGTCCTGCACCAATCTAACATACTTCTCTGCCGTTCCAGACTTCCTCATACAATACCACAGCTCCTCCTGTCAATACATTTCCATCCTTATCTTTAATCACACTAACTTGCTGCACATCCTTCCCATCTCTATCTCTTTGTCTGGCCAACCTGTACAAATCCACCTTTTCCTCTTTAGTGTCCAACCTAGCATACAAGTCCTCATATGCTCTTTGTTTGGCCTTTGCCACCTCTACCTTCACCTTACGCTGCATCTCCCTGTACTCCTGTCTACTCTCTTCAGTCCTCTCAGTGTCCCACTTCTTCTTAGCTAACCTCTTTCTCTGTATACACTCCTGAACTTCCTTGTTCCACCACCAAGTCTCTTTGTCCACTTTCCTCTTTCCAGATGACACACCAAGTACCCTCCTACCTGTCTCCCTGATCACATTAGCTGTAGTGGTCCAGTCATCTGGAAGCATCTCCTGACCACTTAGAGCCTGTCTCAGCTCCTCCCTGAAAACTATACCTATTCTGGAAGAAAGTGTTCACTACAGCCATTTCCATCCTCTTTGCAAAGTCTACCACCATCTGTCCTTCTGCGTTCCTGTCCTGAAGACCAAACCTGCCCATCACATTCTCATTACCTCTCTTCCCTTCACCTACATCACAACTCTCTCACCTCTAGGGATGCTCTGCATCACTTCATTTGACTTGCTCCAGAATTTCTGCTTCTCTTCCAACTCACTTCCTACCTGTGGGGCACAACCACTAACAATGTAAAAAGCCGTCTCTGTGCTGTCATTTTTGTGAAAACCTGATTGGAACTTTTCAAAAATGTTATCTGTTTCCAAAGCTCCCAGCGACTGCTGAGAGACCTTCTTTTTTTAGAATTTTAGAGACAAATGGCAATTTGGCAATGGGGCAGTAGCTGTCCAGGAGAGAAGGATTAGGACAAGTTTTCTTTGAAATGAGGGCCATTCAAGCAACTTTGAAATAGTCAGAGAATATTTGTCATTGATTTGTTCAATATGATGAGCAAACACTTCCAGTAAAAACTTTGTTGGAATAATGTCAAGTGGACTAGCTGATGCTTTTATGTGATATCAAGTAGCCTAGACAGTGTAATAGGAGAGAAGTAATTCAGGGAGATCCAATAAGGACAGATCACGTCCAGAAATGAAGGATTTTGAGTGATATCACCCCTAATTACAATTTGAAAAAGAAACCCAGATTTGTAAAAGTCAGTGTAACTTTGTTTTATTCAACTGGGATTTTCTGGCTGTTGCTAAAAGGACAAACAGAGACAGCTAAGAGTTTTTAAAATTCCTATGTGTGATAAGTCAGTGATCCTCAGTAGCTACACTTGACCAAAGTCGACAAAAAAAACAATGACCTGCAGTAGTTGTACTACTGTATATTACTGTGACTTTTATTTTGATAAAAAGAGAAAAATGAGTGTCTCAGCTCAGCATACCTCCCCTACCAGTGTAACAGTTCCATCAATATTTTCTACATTTAGTTAGAAACACAGATACTTTGTGACATTCACACATTATAAATTTAACTGGCAGCTGCAGCTCATGTCTGTTAAAGTTGTTGAGTCTTCAGAAAGCTGATGTAACATTAACATGACAAAACAGGCCTGGTGAACACTTCATCTGTAGCCTGCATCCATGTTATTAATACTTTAGGAATTTATGCTGACGTTAGTAAAGAGTGGAAGGACAGCATCAAATCTAAAATAAAACGACCCAGTCTCCGGTTCACATGAAATTAGAGATCATGGACACGTTTAGATCAAACACGCTTCTTGCATCTGAAGAGTGACATAATATTTTAACCAATTTGTAGTGAGGCAACACACATAAATTAATGTTAAGAACATCGATGGCCGTCATGAAGACCGGCCATTTATTTTTCATTTGCTCGATCAAGCAACTGCATGACACATTTCAAAAAAAGAGTTTGGTCGCCGTGGGGAAGCGTGAATGTCGAGCCCAGCTGTGTCATGCTTACAGAACATCAAAACTTGGACTTGGTTCCACTGTCTCTAAAACTGTTCTCCATTCAAGAATTTCTCAAATGAGCACTGTCTTAAGATACTTTTGTTATCAATTAACTTCAGAACTCTCTTCCTCCTTCACTTCCCTTAGTGATGATGACATCATCTTTGAAGACTTTGCCCGCCAGCGGCTGATTGGGGCGAAAGATGATAAGGACGAAGATGAAGAGCCGGTGGACTCGCCCAAACTCACTGACAGATAAAGGGGACAAGTGTCGGCGCCGCCACTGCTGCTGTTTTTAGTGTGGAGCCAATGGAAGTAACCTATAGGTCAAACTACAGTCTGGACACCCTTTAAACACTCGGCGGTGCAGCGTTTGTCTTCTTGTTCATGTTCGTCCTCTCTGCGTCCTGCCAGGTGTAACAGAAGCTAGAAAACCACAGCCTAGACGTGAGTTGTATTTTCAGACGGAACAGCTCCTCACTCCTTCACCAGCCAGCTGAAGCGTTGAGCCAGCAGTCACGGTAACGTAACGACGGCTGGTCGCATGCCTGCACTTTGTCCTACGTGTTTCCATTAGGGACTGAACAAGAGTAACGTTGTGATGAGATTAGTTTTGATGTGCCGTATCAGAGGGTCTTCATAAAAAAACAACACTGCCATCGTTGGTTGATCTGAAACAGTTCACCACTCAAGCCACAACAAGGACTTCAGCTAAAGGAGGTTTTAGTTAAGCTGTCAGTGGACGAGGCTGGAAAGTACGAAGGAAATTTGAGAGGAGAAGTGACCTGCAGGATGTCCCCATTTGCCTTGAGGACCTCAAACTGGTGGCCTAGTTTGCATGAAAAACATTCTTACTTTCCATGATTTATTAATGTCATGAATTATTAACCTTTATAGAGGACAGCGCTAATTTTAAAGGAGCAAAAGTGTTTCATTTTCCAGATCAGCCACAGTATTTAGAAGTGACGAAGGATGTGTTTTAACCTTCAGAAGTGAAATGAGGCTTTAGCTCTGTCACAACAAGTGAGGTATCCAAAGACTATGAATTTGGTATCAAAACATAGGTATTTTATCGTACAAAAACACATTTCACTTGTCCGGATGCTGAATTCAAGTTAACCCAGCACCTCACAGCACCTTTAAATTTTCTTAATCATTACACCAAGAAAAGTGTAATCATAAACAAAAACTGCTAGAAAGAAGTGGTTCCTTAAATGAAATGATGTATGCTAACGAACAACCGGACGTGTACATTACAAAGTGATTAAAACATAAAAAAATTAATAAATCAACAGCGTGGCCATTCGCTTGAGGAATCAGGAGACTGGATGAGTTCAATTTTGATATTTAATCAGAATGTTCAGCGTCAACTGTCTTAAACATCTATTCATATGGATGTGTGTGTGTGTGTGTGTGTCTGTGTGTGTGTCACTGAATGAATTACTGTAACATGACATTACAGGATAAAGATTAGAAACATTAATTAATATTATTTTACTTTGCTTTTATTTTGATAGGGCTAGAAGGAACCTTGTATATTATAGTGAATCTTTAATAAAAAGAAGTTTGTGGCTGTGTGTGTGTGTTTCAGTTATGCGTTTTTGAAAAGAATGTGAAAGTAATATCACACAAGGCTCCAACACTGCACTTTGAGGCAAATATTGATGTTTAGATATAGAATATGGAAATTTCTTTTTTACATTTAATATTTATTTTCAAGTTACAATGAAATACACAGAGCTAGAGATGTTTTAATCTAAACATATCATTTGTCTGTGGTGGACAATGTAAAGAAGACACGGTCAACTTTATTAATTCTGTTAATCATGTGTCACACATGTATATGACACACAGGATGTTTCACCTTTTCATTAGTCAGGATGAACCCTTCACATCTAAATCTTACTTTAGCACAAAATCTACATCCCACATTCATTGAAACTCCCTGTAAATTGCTCATAAAATGGTAGATGGTCTGCACTAATATAGCACTTTTCTACCTATTAGTACTCAAAGCATTTTACACTGCTTCTAATTCACCCATTCTCACATACACTGATGCGGGAGCTGCTATGCAACTGGCCATCACTCAACAGGAGCCACTAAGATGGGCTTCAGTGTCTTGCTAGAAGACACTTCGACATCTAGCCGGAGGAGCTGGGGATCAAACCAACAACTGTAGGATTGGTGGACGACTGCTCTACCTCCTGTGCCACAGTCGCCCCATCACCGGTGTAAAACCTTTTAAGTAACATTTAAATAATTGTTAAATCCTTGTCTCCTTAACAGTTAGCATAGATTTCATGTCCCTTTTCCCAACTACTGCAATTAAAAACGAATTAATACTGATCAAATATCTTTCATCAGAGAATAAGAAGATAAAAAAAACAAATCACTCGAATGTTTCTGTTACAGATCTTTGTCAGGAGGCTCTGTATACCTTAAACCTACAGAAACCCCTTAATGATCCAATTCTATTGGAGAATTACCTGTTTTCCAGTGATTCTGTGATGTGAGTGTCAAATAAGTTAATTATTTTGTTCCAGTATTTAACTTGCTCATCTCCATTTTGAGGTACAGTATTTGTAAGGAAGGTTAATGTCAACGAGAGACTTTGAGAGAATGTGGAAAGAAACACATGAATGTTCGAAGAACTGACCTGAAAATCAAAGTCTGCTGTTTCAAATTATGTCTTTGTCCACTTCATCCTTGTTAAGCAGGAAAAACCTTCACACTCCTTATTTCCTTTGTTCGAGGATTAAAAATTTTAAAAAAGCCATTTCGAATTTCTTTAGTTCGAACACCGTACAATATGGGATTGAGTGTTGCTGGGAACAGAATGTACATGAGTCCCATCAAACTGTTGACATCTGTTTGTATGAGTATGTTCAGGTTGTGAGAGAGAAAGGTGACACTTCCCACCAGGTAGAAGCACATCATGACCATCAGGTGGGTGCTGCAGGTGTGAAATGCCTTCCAGCGGTCCTCGCCGGCCGCTGCTCTCAACACGACGCTAAGGATTTTCACATAAGAGTAGAAGATGAGAGGTATGTCCACACCCACAAAACAGATGATGACAGCGAGGCCTGCTGCCCTGTTTTTCTCTGTGCTGTCACATGCCAAGCTGACCAGCGCCATGTGGTCACAGTAGCAGTGCTGGATGATGTTGGAGCCGCAGAACTGCAGCGAACCTGCCAAACCCACCAGAGTCGCCATGATGGAAACGCTGCGCACCAGAGTGAAGAGCAGCAGCTTCACAAACACAGAGGAGTTGATGATTTCAGGGTACCGCAGAGGAAGGCAGATGGCCACGTACCGGTCCAGCGCCATTGCGAGCAACACCGTTGACTCCACTGAAGACAAGAGGTGAGTGCAGAACATCTGAGTCAAGCAGCCAGCCAATGAGATCTCATTCCAGTCAAACAGGAAGTTAAGAAGCATGTTAGGGATGATTGCCGTTACCACGAGGATGTCGACTACGCAGAGAGAGCAGATGAGGACATACATGGGGCCGTGCAGACTCTTTACACTGCAGATGATGTACACTAACACAGAGTTTGCCAGCAGCACTGACAGGTAGGAGGCGGAGAAAAGCAACGCCAAAAGCCGGCGGTGATTTTGCAGCTCAGGGAAACCTCTGAACACAAATGTCCTGTGGGAAAAGTTCCTGCCCAGAGGCACCTCCAGCATGGCTTCAGCTGAACAGACCCACTTCAAACAGTCAACAAGCAGCATCTGTGAAAGTACAGAATAACCATTTTTTTTATTAATGGTTCCTGTGATTGTTTTGTTGCTCACACTTACACATTAGTCAAGTTTTAAGGACACTTCCTGGGAAAATGTACGATTTTTTTCAAGTGCACAATACTGTGCACTGATCAGCTGTAAAAATTTCTAATGTCATTTATTCTCACAAGTTACTGAGTTTATAATGTGTTAAAGTATACGGACACCCGTGGCTGCAAATTCAATTCACTTCACAAAAGTTTTATTACCTTTGTATAAAGTAACCAAATTCTTAAGTGTAAATTCAATGCATTAAAATGAGTTTTCACACATAGTTATCATCACTCATAACAAAACATTTTCTCTAGTTCTTTAATACTAAAAAACAGCTGCTATATTCCCATAAATATTGGTTCATGAAATTTTAAAGTAACTTAAAGGACAACTTCCCCTTTTTTGAACTTGCTTCTTTTGGTACTAGTTTGGGTAGTACATGTATATAAATAATTTTTTTGCCTATATCAAAATATCTCTCTACATCTAGCATAATAATGCCTCCAGATAACATCACTTGGAGGAACCTTCAGTTCAGATTATGTCATCTTGTTGTTTACAACTATGGAGTTTGTAATCGCGGTCAACCTGCGTTTTCAAAGCTGCCCCAGATCACATGTGAAGGGTGAAGTTGCCCTTTAATATATACTATGACTTGTTCAAACCAAAGTACTTTGCTTATGTCTACTGTTGTCCAGCCATGCAGATGTGTTGCTTCTACATTGCTGCGGTCATTACAAGTTGCTGAAAAAATGCAAGAATAAGTGTAATTTCTATATACATAATGTAGAACTTTTACATTATTATTCTGCTAAATTACACTCAAATTAATAAAAAAAACACATGACAACAAGGTATAAACAAGTAAAACTGAAATCAAGAAGCAGTATCTCAGCTTAACAGTTAAGACAAGAACAGCAGTAGAACAGTAGTAGTAGTAGCAGTTTTTACCTGTTGGAAAAAAAATCAATTGGACAAAGATTTGACGTAATGTTTCCACTGTTGTGAACAGTTTCAGATATTAAAGTGTGCGGGGTTCTTTACTTAAATAAGAGTAATTATGCCACTAGGCAAACATATTCTTTTACAAGTAAATGTTTGTAAAGTATAGTAGAATTCAGAAAGAAATTGCTGTAAATGCATTGGGTATTAAGTTAAACTTAAAGTACATTTTAGTGCAGTCTATTGCACATGGTGGTCTACACGGTTTGACACAGAAGCTACAAAACTTTCACTATTTGCCTCATGAAATCCTTAGCTCAGAATAACAGGTTAAAAAATAAGAATTTACATTTGCAAACTCATTGAAACCAGAACATACATTTAAAAAACAGCAATGGCCGATAAAATAGAACTAAATGTCCTACCTGTAGTCTGTCGGCTGCTTCGTCGGCTGCTCATCATGTAAAACTGCCGTGTTCATCTTATAACTGAAGTCCAAACGTCCCATTGGACAAAGATGGACCAACTGTGACCAGCTCAGACCAATTTAAAGATCCATGAGCTCATTAGAGGAGACGGACTAACGACTCTCCAGAGTTTTATCAACCGTGTCCACTTTACAAACAATCTGAGGTTTTACATGTAAATTCTGTCGAAGGCTCATGTTCATTGACGGTTTTAAGGTTGGTCAACTGTACTACATTGGTCAACTGTGGCATTTCTAATAATTACATTGATATTTAATCGACTGACAAATATATAGCAATAGTTTGAACAGACGTTTAATATTTAGTGATTTTAAAGCAGATCTAAAAATAACACCATGTTAGCTGTGAAGTCTCACATGTGAATATTTACTGGGCTTTGTCCTGTTCTGTATCTCTAAACCCAGCTCCTTTGTCCTTTGGACTGCTGCTCATGGACATAATTCCATTATTCTGTAACAGATAAATAAAGGTTAACTAACAGATGGTGTCTCATAGTTTGTTGTTGTTCTTCTTTGAAGATAATTGGCCCTGAGGTCAGAACAGCAGCGATCTCAGGATGCTGGGATTAATTAGCTGCAATGCATAATTAGTCTTTTCAGTGTGGCTGGTGGGAGTCAAAGCTGCAGATGTAATGAGGTGTTTCTCTCACTGACTAAATGAACACACCAGCACTTTGTAGACAGAAATCCCAGTATACTCCTAATTAATTAGTCCTTTATTATGACTTACTCTAAACAAAACTCTGCCACCTCCCCACAGTTGTTTGAGACAGCTGCTGGCCTCCCGGGAGTAGAGACACTTAATGTGTCCTTCAGTGTCATATAAAACATGTCGACCCAAGTATGGACGGGCTTTTGTTAAGTATATTTACATTGTTCAGCAAACAGATTTCTAACAACATAATGACAATAACTGCAAACAGAAAGTCAGAAATACACTGACACTGAAAGTGTTCACAGAAGAGTTGAAATAGCAGATTTTTGAGATGTAGAAAAAAACACACTCCGAGACAATTCACTTCTGAATTTTTTTTCACCTTTAAATCTGCGCAATTCAGTTACAAAACAAACGGAAACAATTTACTGTAGGAAAAGTATCAATGGGATCTCAGTCAGGGGAAGGGTACAAAATAACTTAATTAAACTATGGAGCACAGTTGAGATAGTAATCAACAAGTGGAGAAAATATGGCCCAACAGTGACTTTACAGTAACTGGACATCCCTTCAAAACTAATTCATCCTCCAAACAAAACCAAATCTAGTCCAGAAAGCTGCCATGAGGCCTGCAGCAGCAATAAAGGGGCTGCAGAAAGTACTAGTTGTGTCCCACATATGATAAAAGATTCACCAGAAGAGGATAAAAGTTTTGGAAACAAACTGAAATTCTGTTGGGTGACTGAAGAGGTGCAAAGAAGTGTGACAGGTTTGGATGCTTTCCCAAGATGTGTCATGCTGATAGACCCCAAAGCCCAAATGATGTCACAAAGTAAAAAGGTGCTTTAACAAAGTTTCAGATGGTGGGGGGGATTGTAGGTGTGCAATCCTATGTAGAATGAGAAAATTGTACCAGTGCAATTGTACCAGTGCAAAAGTCATATTGATAAATTATTTTAACTTCAATTTCTGATGAAGGAATGTTTGTACAAGCTGAATGTGCATGAAATATTATGTTGATGAAAACATTCATTGTTCTTCAAATTAGTACATAATTGTGAGGTGAAAGGAAAACAATAAATGGTTTTCAAACTGTTTAACTAATAAATATATGAACGGTGTGGCGTGCATTTGTTTTCAGCCCTCCTGAGTCAATACTTTGTTAAAGCACCTTTTGCAGCAATTACACCTGCAAGTCTTTTGGGGTATTTATCTACCCGCTTTGCACATCTAGAGAATGAAAGTTTTGCCCATTCTTCTTTGCAAAATAGCTCAAGCTCAGTAAGATTGGATGGAGAATGTCTGTGAACAGTGAACTATACATTTGTGGTTGTAACATGACAAAATGTGGAAATTTTCAACGGGCATGAATAGTTTTGAAAGCCACTGTAATCTCCTTTATGTGGAGCTGCAACTTATTCCAAACCTGAGGGGGGTAATTCACCATTTTTCTAGCACAGAGCCATGGCGCAAGACATTAAGGTGTTCACCTGCCTTGTTGCCACTTCACACTCAGCTGCAAACTATCCCAGTACATCCTTAATTGTCAAATGAAGCTAACAGAACCTGCAAAAACCAGTTTCCCAAACCAGACACCCTCCTCCCACCATATGCATCTTGAAATGAAAATCCATGAAAATCACAAATAGTATATGTGACATAGGAAACCCCTGAAAGAGTTCAACACCGACTGAGAATGTGTTGGACTGAGAATACCGACACAATTATCACCCGGGTTACACAAGGACTGGATGGCTCGTAACAATCGCCCTGGTACCCCATACTCCTGTAACACCCCCAATAAACCTCCTGACCTCCAATTCCACGAAACACATATAAACTCGATGGGAAAACTCCCACAACCCCTCTAGTAGTTTTGCCAAGGTAAAGAGTTGATCCATTGTTCCACAGTCAGAATTGTTCCTTTTTTTCAATTCAATTCAATTCAACTTTATTTATATAGCGCCAATTCACAACAAAGTCATCTCAGGGCACTTTACAGAATAAAGTCAAGATTATAAAGATATATAAAGAGAACCCAACAATTCCCCCTGGAGCAAGCCATAGGCAACAGTGGAGAGGAAAAACTCCCTTTAACGGAAGAAACCTCCAGCAGAACCAGGCTCAGGGTGGACGGCCATCTGCCTCGACCGGTTGGGGTGAGTGGAAATGGGAGAGAGAAAAGAACAGAGCAACAAAAAGCAATAACAAAACATCGGGCAGATTGGTAGGACCAGTAGCTGCACGCTGGAAGACACACAGCTTCAAAGCCGGGGGACACCTGCAGAAAGGGACAGAGAGAGGGGGACAGAGGAGGACAAAGACAACTACGGGAGAGAACACACAGAGTTAATGACATACAGTGGTGAGAATTGCGGGGTGAGAGGAGAGGAGAGATGGTCAAGAGGAGGAAAGGAGCTCAGTGCATTGGGGGGTGGGTCCCCCAGCAGTCTAAGCCTATGGCAGCATAACTATAACTAACTATATGCTTTATTAAAGAGGAAGGTTTTAAGCTTAGACTTAAAAGTAGAGAGGGTGTCTGCTTCCCGAATCTGAACTGGGAGCTGGTTCCACAAGAGAGGAGCTTGATAGCTAAAGGCTCTACCTCCCATTCTACTTTTGGAAATTCTGGGAACCACAAGTAGGCCTGCATTCTGAGAGCGAAGTGGTCTACTGGGATGATATGGTGCTATGAGGTCTTCTATATATGATGGAGCCTGACCATTCAGAGCTTTATATGTAAGAAGCAGGGTTTTAAATTCTATTCGACATTTAATGGGAAGCCAATGGAGAGAAGCTAGTGAAGGTGAAATATGATCTCTCTTGCTAGTTCCAGTCAGCACTCTTGCTGCAGCATTTTGGATTAATTGCAGGCTCTTTAGGGAGTTACTGGGGCATCCTGAAAGTAGGGAATTACAGTAGTCCAACCTAGAAGTAACAAATGCATGGACCAGTTTTTCGGCATCACTTTGAGACAGTATGCTCCTAATTTTGGCAATGTTCCGTAGGTGGAAGAAGGCTGTTCTAGAGATTTGTTTTATATGTGACTTAAAGGACAGATCCTGATCAAAAATAACTCCAAGGTTCCTTGCAGTAGTACTGGAGGCCAGACTTATGCCATCTAGGGTAACAATATGGTTGGACATCATATCTCTGATATTTTTGGGCCCAAATACTATGACTTCAGTTTTGTCTGAGTTTAAAAGTAAAAAATTGTGGGACATCCAGGCCTTTATGTCTTGTAGGCTTGAAGCTTTATTAACTGATTATTTTCATCTGGTTCCATAGATAAACTTTTGAAACTGAGGTTTGATAATAGGTTGAAGCTTTCTTTCAAGTACTCTTGCACTGGCTTTTCCGGGGAGGCTAAGTAGTGTGATACCCTGATAATTGGAGCACAAACTCCCATCCCCTTATTAAAATATGGTAACCCCCTTGGACTGATGGATGGAGGCTCTGCCTCCTCCTGTTGGTTCAGTTCAGGAGTTCCTAAAAATGTTCTCTACATTGTCTGGTCAGCCCTGCTTAGGTCAGCCTAAGTCAAAGTCTGCTTTCTCTTTTTGAGGCATCTGATGGTTTGCCAGAAGTTCCCTTTTGGCAAACCAAAAGTCCGTCATAGCATCTTTGAACAACAAGCACCAAAGTACAGACACAGACTCTGACCGCAAAGTAAACCACTGATCTCAGGCCTGAGGTGTTCTGTGAGCATGTACATGAAAACTCTGTGCTTAGACATGGTGTTTGTTATTGTCAACAACAACCATGACTAGCAAATAACAAAGAACCATGAAATAATATATTTTAAAATTAAAGTTTTTTATTTAAAATAAGTTTTCTGTTACACAAAGAACATTGTGTTTAAGCATTTAAAAAGTGATCACATTAGCTCGCAGTCTGAATTTTCCCAGTTTGACCATGGTGTCAGCAGGTCAGAGATTTCAGGATTTGCTGTCGGATTTCAGTGATTCTGACGCCATAGATGATTGGGTTGAAACAGCTTGGAAAGAACAAGTACATCACACTGAAGAAATTCCGAATGGCTGCTGGAAGATTGTTTCTGATCCGATATGACAGAAAAGCAACGAGTATATTGATCAGGCCGACAGTCATGATCACAATGTGTGGGACACAGGTGTGCAGAGCCTTAACACCCGATTTGCCCGAACTCAACACTGAGCTGAATATGATGATGTAAGAGGCACTGATAAAGATGAAGTCAGCTACAGGGATGAGAAACACAGAGACCAGCCCCACCAGACTGTTGACAGCAGTGCTTCCACAGGCCAGTTCCACCAAGGCCATGTGCTCACAGAAACAGTGGTCTATCACATTACTGAAGCAGAATGACAATCTTCCTGCCAGAGTCACTACTACTGAGACAATAAACACATTTCTGATCACAAGGGGGATCACAAACTTGAGAAATCTGTCTAAAGCCATGTTTTCATGGTAGTAGAGCGGTGTGCAGATGGCAAAGTATCGGTCCAGAGCCATCCACAGCAACAGTGTCGACTGAAAAGCTCCTAACAAATGAACGAAAAACATCTGAACCAAGCAGCCGCTCAGAGAGATTCCCCTCCAGTCAAACAAGAAGCTCAGCAGAATGCTGGGGATGAAGAACAGCGGGAGGCTCAAGTCCAATAAGGCCATGCCGGCAATGAGGATGTACATCGGTGAGTGGAGGCTTTTCTGTGAAATGACAACAAACAGCAGCACGGAGTTGGCCGACAGTGACACAATGAAAATGAAGGAGAATGGAATAAAGAGGATGGGCCTGAGTGCACCGAGGTCATTGAAGCCATTGAGAATGAAGAGCTGATGTGAAGAGATGTTGTCTCTCAGTGTCTCCATTTTCCTTTCCTTTCAAAGCTTCTTGCCCAGACTTTAAGTTGATGGGCCCTGAAAACAGGGACACAAATTGAAACAGTTAATTCATTTCTTAATAGCTGTAAAGTATATTACCAGAAGGTTTTCTCTGATTGCAAACTCTAAAATGGACCCCTGCTCTCTTTCTTGTATCCTTTTATGAGTTATAGCTTCTGATCACAAGAGATGAACGAGTCAAACCAGTTAAACCTGGAAAAGTTTAGTAAAAATCTGTTAAAAATGCTTCTTTTAATATTTCATTTACATGAGATAATATAATCCTAAAATAAGGAATAAAGGCTTCAATTTTCTGAGTCATTTTCTCTGGGTCAAGTTTCTGATTGGATCTTTATTAGAGAAGAAACATTAAAGGCCTTTCATTTTTATCTGGCACTGAGCATAACTGTAAATCACAAACTGAATGAGATTGGATTAAGTACATTCAAAAATACATAAAGTACGTATAAAAATACATTTAGTCATTAGGCAGATGCTGTTATTCAGAATACAATTAAATAAAAGTATAGAGAAAATGCAATGATATCAAAAACAAAATCAACTTTAACTTAAACCAGATTAATAACTGTAAAAAGATCAAGTTGTGTATGTTTTTACATGTAAATATTGAACCTAAAAATGTTATCACAGGCATCAACAGCAGAAAGTCTGACATCAATTCCAACTTGTTAGGTCTTTATTTCCTTAATACATTTATTCTGTTTCACCATATTGGACTTCTCCAGCTGTCCACTTCTGAAATGTCAAAAAAAAAAATTAAATTGCCCTGATTTCACTGGGCTAGAAATCTGAAAGACAATTAATTACACATTGCAGAGAAACAACTGCCGCCTTTTTTATCAGGTCATCAACCAAACTCACTCCTTGAGTGTGAAACTGGTTTCCAGTAGCAGGAAAGCTGACAATCCAAGTGAAATCCCACATACCTGACTGACTAAAGTCAAACCTAAGCAATATTTCTAAATATATGCAAGTTCTATTGGACTAAAGCATATTTAGTTTTAGTAATGTACTGTGTTTAGGTTGGATGACAGTCATGACACCACATCGCCCAGAAACGGCAAAAAACAGTACATTTTACATGAAAGCCTCATGTGTGTTCCAGGAGAAACACAATACACTGTCATTATGAATAATTTATTCAACAAACCTCACAAAGAGCCGACGTGGTTCATCTTTCCTTAGGATGCTTAGATTCAGATCACAAAACTAAAAACACAATGAAATTAAAGCTTTAACCAATAGAATGAAATAATTCAACCTGATTTTTTTCAGCTGTGTCAGTATATAGAGGTAAGAATAGGATGAGGCCCTGAGACGTCCAAATGGGAGTCAAGATAAGTCAGATAACAAGATTCCTCTAATATCACATCATTCTGCTGCCTTAAAGAAAGCCAAGACTTTGAAATCTTAAATATGAGGACTATCACATGAAGAGCTGCAGACAGTTTAGCGCAAATGAAACTAAATCAGCTGGTTCATCTTCTTTTTTAGTGGCTGTCACTGAAAGAACACAGTCTGCAGTTTAATTATGTCAGCTGAGGATTCTCCTCCAGCCACACCTCCCTGCTGAACCGCTGACTCAGCAGAGACAAACACTGTTGGTGACTGAAACCACATTAAGGGAGATGACAGACACCAAGACACCAGATTTCTAATAGACTTTATAAACTGGAATTTAAAAAGTGAAACTTTAGGATTTATGTGTATTTCTGACAAACTGTTGCTGCAATAACATCTCATAGTTGTGGAAAAGTGTATCTAAGTACCTTGTATGTTATCTACTTAATTGTCTCCTTTATGTCTGTGTGTCTATTGTTCTGCACTCTGCATAATGGCTATTGCAACACCAGAATTACTCTTTATGATTAATCTATGTATTTGTCTATTTAGGAGACTTTTCCAAAAGTAACCTGCTGATGAGGTCATGGTCATAATTTTGACAGGTTTGGGTGTAAAGTTCGGCAATGGCCAAGAAGTGTTGGCTGCATTTCTGAAGCAGCTTCTTCTCTCACTGTGCATCACTGACACATTGCTCGAGTTGTCAGTTCTCTAGGTGCATCAAGCTAAAGCTAAACCAGTCTCATCCAACAGTCAGTACATCCCTCTTCATAAAGATGATAATGTTCAGGTTGTGTTTAAACCTTCAGTGATGAGTGGATTCAGTTTTGGAGGCTGTAGTTTGTGCTGCTGTTGAAGTGCACTGCTATATACAGACTGGAGATTCTGTTGTTCAGTTTGTCCTCACTGATGTACTAAATTAAGTGAGTAAAACAATAGAAATACAGCCACTTGATCATTTCTAGCATCACGTTCACATGAAACTGCTTAATTCTCAAGCTTATCGCTGAGCCTGTTAAAAATTAACGTATAATTGTCATTAAAACGTGATGAAGAAACCTGCTCAATACCAATTTAAAAAACATTAATAAGTTGGTATTTGAGCTGTTAGTCTTTAAGTACAATAAATTCTGAACAATTTCAAAGATATAAAACATTTAATGATAATATTGATCAAAATCCTGAGCTTTCCATGTCATTTCTTTTTTATGAGTTTCCAATTTCCTTCTTGCCGTGGAGTAAATGTAGTTTTAAAGAACAGAGATATTCAACATTTTCTTCAAAAGACTCTTAAGAATGGGGAACAGTTTTGAAAAGGAAACGACACATCAGAGTCTTATGGATTTGCTGTCGGATTTCAGTGGTTCTGACGCCATAGATGATTGGGTTGAAACAGCTTGGAAAGAACAAGTACATCACACTGAAGAAAACCCGAAAGGCTGCTGGAAGATTGTTTCTGATCCGATATGACAGAAAAGCAACGAGTATAATGATCAGGCTGACAGTCATGACCACAATGTGTGTGACACAGGTGTGCAGAGCCTTAACACCCGATTTCCCCGAACTCAACACTGAGCTGAATATGATGATGTAAGAGGCACTGATAAAGATGAAGTCAGCTACAGGGATGAGAAACACAGTCAACAGCCCCACCAGGTTGTTAATGGCAGTGCTTCCACAGGCCAATTCCACCAAGGCCATGTGCTCACAGAAACAGTGGTCTATCACATTACTGAAGCAGAATGACAATTTTCTTGCTAGACTCACAATCACAGTGATCATGAGGACATTTCTGATCACAAGGGGGATCACAAACTTGAGAAATCTGTGTAAAGCCATGTTTTCATGGTAGTAGAGTGGTGTGCAGATGGCAAAGTATCGGTCCAGAGCCATCCACAGCAACAGTGTCGACTGAAAAGCTCCTAACAAATGAACGAAAAACATCTGAACCAAGCAGCCGCTCAGAGAGATTCCCCTCCAGTCAAACAGGAAGCTCAGCAGCATGCTGGGGACGAAGAACAGCGGGAGGCTCAAGTCCACGAAGGCCATGCCGGCAATGAGGATGTACATCGGTGAGTGGAGGCTTTTCTGTGAAATGACAACAAACAGCAGCAGGGAGTTGGCCGACAGTGACACAATGAACATGACGGAGAATGGAATGAAGAGGATGGGCCTGAGTGCTCCGAGGTTATTGAAGCCATTGAGAATGAAGATTTGATGTGAGGAGATGTTGTCTCTCAGTGGCTCCATTGTCCAATTCACCAGTCGCCTCCTGTAGCAGAAGTTTACTTCAGTAATAAGCCTAAAAACCAACTTGTTTATTCCTTAAGAGGACAATATGCAAACCAAATTTTTGCAAAAATCTACTCATATGACACTTAAAAATATACATTTTTGTGGGGACACCCACACTGTAACATCTGGCATCACTCCAACATTAATGTGACACCTTGTTTTAGCACCATATAGAAACATTACATATCATAGAAATCTGTGGGCATCCTCAGTCATCCAGCTTGACATAATATATAATATACAAAGATAAAGCAACCTATAAATACTCATTTGAATAGTTCAAATAAAAGAAAAAAGTGTCTATAAAGTAATTCAAGTAGCTATAGTTCAAGCAAGTGAAACACAAAACACTAGTTACAAATGAATGTAGTAATACTGTTTCAAAAAAATATTTAATATTTGTTTACTTTTAACATAATATTTTAACTCTCAAAATAGAATCCCTCATAAAATCATTTACTTTTGAATGCAATTTGGACACTTGGTGCAATTAATCAAAGGACTCATTAGTTGCACCAGATGTGCTTGAAATAAAACAAAAAAAGTGCTAATACGTTTTGAAGAAAGTGGCACCTGGCAAACAACCAAGCATTCTGATAGACTTGGAACAATTATATGCACATTGTGCAAAATTATTAACAATTTATGTTACTTCTGATGTTAAAAGGAACAGTTTAACTAATTGAAATGTTATTAAATTATCATGGTGATGTAAAAAAACAACCTTTGTTTTATCCTTTTTGCTATTTCAAAGTAATGGAACACAAAGTTTTACTGCGTATGTAAGGGTCTATTTGTAAGGAAATATTATATCAGTGAAAAAATGTCAGCATCGGTAAATGAGGGAATCGTGTGTAAAAGAAGTTAGAACCTTTACTAGAAAATGTGTTGGTAGCTAAAAATCAGAAAACACTAAACAGAAAATGCATTTTGTTAAGGAAAAGTAAAACATCAACATGGCAACAAACCTCACAGACGGCAGACAAGCTCAACTCTCCTCGGTTTTACATTGAAGAGACAACTCTGAAATTAAATATTTGTTTTTATGTATCAGTATTAAACAAATGACTATTAATTCATATATATGATAATGGAACTAGCAAAGAAAACGAATTAGACTCACCCCATCTGATTCTTCTGCTGCTTTGAAAACAATTACCAAAAATAAATAAAATGGAAAAGATGCAGACAGCTCAGCTCTTCAGAAGAGAAATCAGTAGATCTTCTTTGTTGTTGGTATTGACTATGTTCAATTTACAGCATGATGATATTAGTCACCAATTGTCCTCCATCTGTCCCTGGTGAACCACTGACTGCATTTTCATACCCCCCATCTGATGCTGCTATTGTCTACAGGGACAAAGTTGGACTGAAAATACCCCAGAGCAACGTTATTCTGGAACAGAATTAAGAAACAAAATAAAACCAGTTAGAAAGTACAGAACTCAGGATGAATGTTTAAATCAGTACAACTTTTGCAAATTTGTGTGCACATCTTGGTAATTTATTACCAACTTTTACATTGACAATGCTGTAAATGTAAAAAATGTTTCCTAATTGGCTGCAGAGATATATTTTGGATGAAGCAAACATATCAGTGCAGAGGAGCCTTTACTTGACAAACATGCTACTACTTGAACAACTGATCTGATAATTACAACACTTCCTTAAACATGAACCTACGTACAACCCAATTCAAAACAAGTTGGAAAGATGTGTACGTAAAGAACTTAATGACCAGTTGCTGGAGTTTAGCAGAGGAATGTTGTCCCTTTTTCTGATGCAGGATTGTAGCTGCTTAAGAGTTCTGGGCCTTTGTTGCTGGATTTTACGTTTTATGATGCACCAAATGTTTTCTGTTGGTGAAAGGTCTGGACTGGAGACAGGCCAGTTCAGTACCAGGACTCTTCTCCTGTGAAGCCATGCTGTTGTGATGGATGCAGTGTGTGGTTTAGCATTGTCTTGCTGAAATATGTGAGACCTTCCCTGAAAGACGTTGTCTGGATGGGAGCATATGTTGCTCTAAAACCTCTATGTCCTTTTCAGCATTGATGGTGTCTTTCCAGATGTGTAAGCTGTCCACATCATAGGCACTAATGCCCCCCTCATCAGAGATGCAGGCTTTTGAACTGACCGCTCATAACAACTTGGATGGTCTCTCTCCTCTTTAGTTCACGGGACATAGCGTCTTTGGTTTACAAAAATTACAAATTAAAACACTGTATTTATTTGACCACAGAACAGTTTTACATTTTGCCTCCGACCATTTGAAATGAGCTTTGGTCCAGAGAACACAGCAGCATTTCTGGATCGTGTTCACATCTGGCTTCTTTTTTGCATGATACAGCTTTAACTTACATTTGTGGATTGTACTGTGAACTGTGTTCAGGCCTGTTTTAATGCAGTGCTGCCTGAGGGCCAGAAGACCACGCGCATCCAGTCTTGACCTTCAACCTTGTCCCGTGTGAATAGAGATTCCTCCTGATTCTCTGAATCTTTTGATTATATTATAAACTGTAGATGGTGCGATGTTCAAAGGCTTTGCAATTTTACACTGATAAACATTTTTCTGAAATTATTCCACAATGTTTAGACAGTCTTTTACTCACCTCTTGCCCATTTACCTAATTAGTTGTCAAATGCTCCTCCATTTGTTTTTTTATTTGCAGTGACTACTTTTCCAGCCCTTTGTTGCCCCTTTCAACTTTTTTGAGAAGTGTGCTTCCAACAAATTCAAAATGAGCTAATATTTTCCATGAAATGGTGAAATGACTCAGATCTATTTTATCTAATCCTTTGCTTGTATTGTGGAGGTCTTTGTAACTGTCTTCAGACTAGTCCAGCAAAAGGACAAATTCAGCTGGAGCAGGGAGTCCACACCTCAGCCATTCACTTTTTTCTACTTCCCGACCGATGCTACACAGATTCATCTTGCAGCACAGACTCAGACCTTTCTTTCTTTCTGCTTTTGACACAGACACTGAATTTATCAAAATCTAACAGCTTTGCACAGAAACTAGGTTTTTATTTAACCCCACTCTCAGAACCTTTACAGATTCTTATCCAGCATGCCTCCAATGTATTAGGACTTGAAAGAGGTAATTAATAAAACGAAGGCAACTGCTCTCCCTCCACATAGACTGTGGTATCCATCTACTTCCTAGAAATATGCTTACATGTGGCAAACAACTCTCTGTCTCCTCCAGAATGCCTTGCCATGGAGTAGTATATTCACAAGTCCCTAGTGGGAGGTCTCAACAGACCCTCATCCTCCCTAGCAGGTGCAGGTCTCTTCTATCCAGGAGTCTCCATCCCTGCATTGACTCCCAGGGTCTCAATCAGATTATTGCCAAGAATCTTCATTCTAAACAATATTCTGATCTTTTCTCCCACTGAGTCAATTCAGCATATCCTCAGGATACCCCAGTGTCTTCTCCTGAACAATCTGAATGTGAAAGCAGAGTAATGCATGTTTCACTTATCCACCATATCTTTATGGGAGTTCATCCTTTCTGCTAGCAGCATAAAGGTGGACCCAGCCATATCATAAAAATCTAGAATACCCCAAGACAGCAAAATGTCAGAATGTCCTCGTCCGGCCTGGTGGGCACTGTTCTTCAACCATCAGCAACAACCCCATTCTTTCCTTATGTCCTACCAACTGTCTGTTTGTCCCTGACCGTCTACTCAAATATCTTTTAGTGGTGTCACACCTCCTCATCTCACTCCAGTTGAGCTGTCACCCAGGTGGCCATTTCTCAGAAAAGACACCCAGGGTTTTTTTTCAGCCTGTCACATCAGCACTCCAGCCAAATTGTCCAACAATCCCCTCAGTGCCTTGGTGCACCCCAAGAGTCACCAAGCAACCATCTTCCTGAATTTTGTAACTGAACTCCCCCGACCTCTGGGCACATCACCATCCTCACTTTAATTGATTCTCCAGTAGGATTTACTTTATTCCATTTCCCAAGCTCCCATTCACAAAAGAGACAAGCAAGATCCTCATACAACATGTCTTCTAACTCCATGGCCCTCTCCTGCAGCATGGTCTCTGACTGTGGCCCCCAGTTCACAACTATAATTTGGACAGAATTATGCAGACTGCTTGGGCTCACCATCAGCAGATCTTCAGGATTACGGCCTTAGTCCAATGTTCAAACTGAGAGATTCAATCAGGATTTAGAGACTGGACTGGTCTCCTATGCTCTAAGGACCCTACTTCTTCTTATTTTCCTTTGGGCTGTTCCCTTTCAGGTGTCTCCACAGCGAATCATGTGCCTCCATCTAACCCTGTCTTCTGCATCCTCTTCTCTCACACCAACTAACTTCATGTCCTCTCTCACTGCACTACTTTCGGCTTATCCCGTGAGTTCAGGGTCGCCACAGTGGATCATTGTCCGCATGTTGATTTGGCACAGTTTTTACCCTTCCTGATGCAACCCTCCCCAATTTCTACCGGGCTTGGACCAGCACTGCACAGCTGGGGAGGGGAATGGGCTCAGTGTCTTGCCCAGGGACACTTCGACATATAGCCAGGGCCGGGGATCGAACCACTCACCCTGTGGTCTGTAAGCAAGCTCCAACCTCAGGATCCTTCTACCGATATATTCACAGTCTCTCCTCTGAACATGTCCAATCCACCTCAATGTGGCCTCTCTGACTTTATCTCCAACACATCTAACATGAGCTGTCCCTCTGATGTCCTCATTCCTGATCCTGTCCATCCTCGTCACTCCCAAAGAGAACCTCAACATCTTAAGCTCTGCTACCTCTTGCTCTGCCTCCTGTCTTTTCTTCAGTGCCACTGTCTCTAAGCCGAACAACATCTCTGGTCTCACCACCGTCTTGAACATCTTTCCTTTCATTCTCGCTGATACTCTTTTATCACACAACACACCTGACAATTTCTCCACTCGTTCCAACCTGCCTGCACTCGCCTCTTCACCTCTTTTACACACTCTCCATTGCTCTGAACCGTTGACTCCTGTCTAACCTCATCTGTCAGCATGTCTATCACCAGAGCAAAAAAACAATTTGGTCTAGGTGGAGTAAGCACATAACTCCACCATCCTCTGTTACGGACTACGAACGGTGTATGGATACTAAGCTCCTCTGTGAATTTCCTATAGGGATGAATCTATCTATCTATCTTTTGGAGATTCAGGGAACAGATGCTAATATCTTGTTTGGCTCAGTTGTGATATGCCATTTTTACAGGAAAACAGTGTCAATTGCCAGCTGGTCTCCCTGTGCTCTCACCCAGTGTACTCTGCCATGTTTGTTTTGGATTCCCCAGTTCACTCATTACGTTTACCTGCTTGACCTGCTGACCACTCTGCCTGCTACTTGCCTAACCATCTCTGTTTTGTGTCAGAGAAATCAATAAATGTTTAAATGTACAAATAAAAAAATAAGTTGAAATGTCAAATTAAATAAGTGTAGCCAAAATGCAGATATACATTAATTACATCTATTCATTTATGTATGCATTTATTTATTCTTTGATTTATCTATTTTTTTCTACATTTATTTACATATTAATCTTTTGATATTTCTAATTACCTTTTTTTCACATCCTTTCACAATAAAGAAATCCAATTGGATGTCAACTCAAATGTTGTATCAGCATTTATCTTACAGAGATAAAGGTTTCATCAAGCGCTGACTGCAAGCCGTGGGTGTTGCAGTCATTTAATTTGGATATTAGGACTAGTGATGGGAGAATCAAGGCTTTCTGAACCAGTTAAAGCAAATGATTTAGAAAATGGTGTGGAGTGTTTTGAAACATCTGAAGCACCACTTTGTCGACATCTGCTGGAGAAATGTGTGTAGCTCTCATGGAAAGATTTGTAGAACAAAGTTTTTGAAGAATTGCTACATTTTATGATTCTGCAAAAAAAAAAAAAGTGTGGTGCCAACTTTGGTGGGGAGTGTGAGTGTTATCACTCTTTCAGTCAGAATAAGATTGTGTGTGAATAAACTGAATATAACAATCGTAAATATTGTATACATTATTTATATTTAATTACATGATTATTTATATGCGTGTGATATACCTTCATTTGGGAACAAACCACACATTTTAGTGGAAAATAAATAATATTCTATCTTTCTCTTTGTCTATATCTCCTTCTCATAAACCCACAAAATCTAATAAAATCTGGGCATTTTAAGGCATTTTTAATAGTGTCAGTGAGTGAGACCTCTTTACTTGTGTTCAGCTTCAAACAGCCATTATCACTGATTGGAAATCAGCCTGAACTCATTTGAATGATGTAGTGCAACTGTCAACTGGCTCAGCCTCAATTTCCGTTTATGTTCCGTGAAAGACCTTGGGGTCGGCCTTTAATGGTGAGCAGCTCAAATTTCAAACATTTTATGAAATGATTACAACAACCACGTAATACAGGCTTCAAAGTGACGTTTTGAAACAGAACTATCAGGAATGTTTTGAAGAGCTCGAGGTGCTGCTTTGTTTTCGGGTAACAAATTATTTTGAAAGTATACACAATACAATACAATTTATAACATATATTAAACTAACTTATTGTAGTCTATAGGGTGCTTTTCAAATTGTTAGAAATTTTACAGAAAGTGTCTGCTGACTGCCATTATTCTTTTTGGCAACTGGTTATTAACCAATATCCACCATCTGTAGATTGTTTCAACTTCTCTCAAGTCGACTATCAACTACTCCATATCTATCTGTCAGTTGAAAGTCAATGGTGTTGTGTCCAAATTATTAACAGAATGAGATACTTTGTGAGTGATGAGGATTTATTATCAGACTCATCAGATGAACAACTATTTAAGTCTCTTTTGACCATTTGTTGACGGTCAACTACATATTAGTTGCTTATCTACTGATTGTCAACTAAACATTAGATTATTTGACAATCTGTAGGTTGTCAAACAAATATATATGACTATTAACAGACTACCTGTCAGCATTCTCTACTGAGTGTGTATGTAGACATATGTGAGGACTATCCAATTAAAGTGAAAACAGCTGAAAACAGTACAAGAGAACTATGTACAGAACATAATAGACAAGTAGGTGGAAAGGTATTTTTGCTTAGGTCAGCCTAAGTCAAAGTCTGCTTTCTCTTTTTGAGGCATTTGATGGTTTGCCATAAGTTCCCTTTTGGCAAACCAAAAGTCCTTCATAGCCTCTTTGAACAACAAGCACCAAAGTACGGACTCAGATCTGACCGCAAAGTAAACTACTGATCTCAGGCCTGAGGTGTTCTATGAGCATGTACATGAAAACCCTGTGCTTAGACATGGTGTTTGTTATTGTCAACAACAACCATGACTAGCAAATAACAAAGAACCATAAAATAATATATTTCATAATTAAAGTGTTTTATTTAAAATAAGTTTTCTGTTACACAAAGAACATTGTGTTTAAGGATTTAAAAAGTGATCACATTAGCTGGCAGTCTGAATTTTCCCAGTTTGACCATGGTGTCAGCAGGTCAGAGATTTCAGGATTTGCTGTCGGATTTCAGTGATTCTGACGCCATAGATGATTGGGTTGAAACAGCTTGGAAAGAACAAGTACATCACACTGAAGAAATTCCGAAAGGCTGCTGGAAGATTGTTTCTGATCCGATATGACAGAAAAGCAACGAGTATATTGATCAAGCCGACAGTCATGATCACAATGTGTGTGACACAGGTGTGCAGAGCCTTAACACCCGATTTGCCCGAACACAACACTGAGCTGAATATGATGATGTAAGAGGCACTGATAAAGATGAAGTCAGCTACAGAGATGAGAAACACTGAGACCAGCCCCACCAGACTGTTAACAGCAGTGCTTCCACAGGCCAGTTCCACCAAGGCCATGTGCTCACAGAAACAGTGGTCTATCACATTACTGAAGCAGAATGACAATCTTCCTGCCAGAGTCACTACTACTGAGACAATAAACACATTTCTGATCACAAGGGGGATCACAAACTTGAGAAATCTGTCTAAAGCCATGTTTTCATGGTAGTAGAGCGGTGTGCAGATGGCAAAGTATCGGTCCAGAGCCATCCACAGCAGCAGTGTCGACTGAAAAGCTCCTAAAAAATGAACGAAAAACATCTGAACCAAGCAGCCGCTCAGAGAGATTCCCCTCCAGTCAAACAAGAAGCTCAGCAGAATGCTGGGGATGAAGAACAGCGGGAGGCTCAAGTCCAATAAGGCCATGCCGGCAATGAGGATGTACATCGGTGAGTGGAGGCTTTTCTGTGAAATGACAACAAACAGCAGAAGGGAGTTGGCCGACAGTGACACAATGAAAATGACGGAGAATGGAATAAAGAGGATGGGCCTGAGTGCTCCGAGGTCATTGAAGCCATTGAGAATGAAGAGTTGATGTGAAGAGATGTTGTCTCTCAGTGTTTCCATTTTCCTTTCCTTTCAAAGCTTCTTGTCCAGAGTTTAAGTTGATGGGCCTGAAAACAGGGACACAAATTGAAACAGTTAATTCATTTCTTAATAGCTGTAAAGTATATTACCAGAAGGTTTTCTCTGATTGCAAACTCTAAAATGGACCCCTGCTCTCTTTCTTGTATCCTTGTATAAGTTATAGCTTCTGATCACAAGAGATGAACGTGTCAAACCAGTTAAACCTGGAAAAGTTTAGTAAAAATCTGTTAAAAATGCTTCTTTTAATATTTCCTTTACATGAGATAATATAATCCTAAAATAAGGAATAAAGGCTTCAATATCTTAGCTGCTCTCGCAACAGTATTGGGGGCAACATACAACTAATGTATGTCCAGTGTTTATTTATATTAAAAACTCAGATGTAATGGTACCTGTCAGCAGCTGTATGTAAATAAAACATTTAAAACATTTAGTTGATATATATGATACTAATGGGAGCTTCTGATTGGATCTTTATTAGAGAAGAAACATTAAAGGCTTTTCATTTTTATCTGGCACTGAGCATAACTGTAAATCACAAACTGAATGAGATTGGATTAAGTACATTTAAAAATACATAAAGTACGTATAAAAATACATTTAGTCATTAGGCAGATGCTGTTATTCAAAATACAATTAAATAAAAGTATAGAGAAAAGGCAATGATATAAAAAAACAAAATCAACTTTAACTTAAACCAGATTAATAACTGTGAAAAGATCAAGTTGTGTATGTTTTTTACATGTAAATATTGAACCTAAAAATGTTATCACAGGCATCAACAGCAGAAAGTCTGACATCAATCCCAACTTGTTAAGTCTTTATTTCCTTAATACACTTATTGTGTTTCACCATATTGGACTTCTCCAGCTGTCCACTTCTGAAATGGCAAAAAAAAAATGAAATTGCCCTGATTTCACTGGGCTAGAAATCTGAAAGACAATTAATTACACATTGCAGAGAAACAACTGCCGCCTTTTTTATCAGGTCATCAACCAAACTCACTCCTTGAGTGTGAAACTTGTTTCCAGTAGCAGGAAAGCTGACAATCCAAGTGAAATCCCACATACCTAACTGACTAAAGTCAAACCTAAGCAATATTTCTAAATATATGCAAGTTCTATTGGACTAAAGCATATTTAGTTTTAGTAATGTACTGTGTTTAGGTTGGATGACAGTCATGACACCACATCGCCCAGAAACGGCAAAAAACAGTACATTTTACATGAAAGCCTCATGTGTGTTCCAGGAGAAACACAATACACTGTCATTATGAATAATTTATTCAACAAACCTCACAAAGAGCCGACGTGGTTCATCTTTCCTTAGGATGCTTAGATTCAGATCACAAAACTAAAAACACAATGAAATTAAAGCTTTAACCAATAGAATGAAATAATTCAACCTGATTTTTTTCAGCTGTGTCAGTATATAGAGGTAAGAATAGGATGAGGCCCTGAGACGTCCAAATGGGAGTCAAGATAAGTCAGATAACAAGATTCCTCTAATATCACATCATTCTGCTGCCTTAAAGAAAGCCAAGACTTTGAAATCTTAAATATGAGGACTATCACATGAAGAGCTGCAGACAGTTTAGCGCAAATGAAACTAAATCAGCTGGTTCATCTTCTTTTTTAGTGGCTGTCACTGAAAGAACACAGTCTGCAGTTTAATTATGTCAGCTGAGGATTCTCCTCCAGCCACACCTCCCTGCTGAACCGCTGACTCAGCAGAGACAAACACTGTTGGTGACTGAAACCACATTAAGGGAGATGACAGACACCAAGACACCAGATTTCTAATAGACTTTATAAACTGGAATTTAAAAAGTGAAACTTTAGGATTTATGTGTATTTCTGACAAACTGTTGCTGCAATAACATCTCATAGTTGTGGAAAAGTGTATCTAAGTACCTTGTATGTTATCTACTTAATTGTCTCCTTTATGTCTGTGTGTCTATTGTTCTGCACTCTGCATAATGGCTATTGCAACACCAGAATTACTCTTTATGATTAATCTATGTATTTGTCTATTTAGGAGACTTTTCCAAAAGTAACCTGCTGATGAGGTCATGGTCATAATTTTGACAGGTTTGGGTGTAAAGTTCGGCAATGGCCAAACCTTCAGTGATGAGTGGATTCAGTTTTGCACTGCTATATACAGACTGGAGATTCTGTTGTTCAGTTTGTCCTCACTGATTTACTAAATTAAGTGAGTAAAACAATAGAAATACAGCCACTTGATCATTTCTAGCATCACGTTCACATGAAACTGCTTAATTCTCAAGCTTATCACTGAGCCTGGTAAAAATTAACATATAATTGTCATTAAAACGTTAAAAAACATTAAAAATGAAGAAACCTGCTCAATACCAATTTAAAAAACATTAATAAGTTGGTATTTGAGCTGTTAGTCTTTAAGTACAATAAACTGTTTACTGTGTGTTGCAAGGGTCTATGTCAGTTAGAAGGTTTGCCTTCAGACTGTAGTTTTGCAGTGATACATTTATGAGTAACACAGCCAGTCACTAAAGGAAGCAAGGTAGAGGCTGTTAAGGAAAACAAATGGTATATATTTTGTAAGCTGATGAAACAAGATATTACACTAAATTATTATTATTTTTGAAAATAATAATAATAGCTAAGCCCTGCTTTCCCTCTCTGAGTCACTAGTGGTTTGTAGAAATAGGGATACAGAAGAAATTTTCCCAGAGATGGGACTTGAACACCCTACAAACAGGAGCCTCAGCAAGATGTTCCCAGTTCACCATCATTATTTGCTTGGGTTTGCCTGGTCTATCTGACAGTCTCCCCTGCCATCTCCTGCTCCTGCTCACAGCTCCTGATAATCTGTCTAAATGAAATCCAACTGAAATATATTGGCAAGACCTAAACCAGAGCCTCAAAATGCCACTGGATAATCCAGGGTACAATAAATTCTGCACAATTTTTAAAGATCTAAAACATTTAATGATAATATTGATCAAAATCCTGAGCTTTCCATGTCATTTCTTTTTTATGAGTTTCCAATTTCCTTCTTGCCCTGGAGTAAATGTAGTTTTAAAGAACAGAGATATTCAACATTTTCTTCAAAAGACTCTTAAGAATGGGGAACAGTTTTGAAAAGGAAACGACACATCAGAGTCTTATGGATTTGCTGTCTGATTTCAGTGGTTCTGACACCATAAATGATTGGGTTGAAACAGCTTGGAAAGAACAAGTACATCACACTGAAGAAAACCCGAAAGGCTGCTGGAAGATTGTTTCTGATCCGATATGACAGAAAAGCAACAAGTATAATGATCAGGCTGACAGTCATGACCACAATGTGTGTGACACAGGTGTGTAGAGCCTTAACACCCGATTTCCCCGAACTCAACACTGAGCTGAATATGATGATGTAAGAGGCACTGATAAAGATGAAGTCAGCTACAGGGATGAGAAACACAGTCAACAGCCCCACCAGGTTGTTAATGGCAGTGCTTCCACAGGCCAATTCCACCAAGGCCATGTGCTCACAGAAACAGTGGTCTATCACATTACTGAAGCAGAATGACAATTTTCTTGCTAGACTCACAATCACAGTGATCATGAGGACATTTCTGATCACAAGGGGGATCACAAACTTGAGAAATCTGTGTAAAGCCATGTTTTCATGGTAGTAGAGTGGTGTGCAGATGGCAAAGTATCGGTCCAGAGCCATCCACAGCAACAGTGTCGACTGAAAAGCTCCTAACAAATGAACGAAAAACATCTGAACCAAGCAGCCGCTCAGAGAGATTCCCCTCCAGTCAAACAGGAAGCTCAGCAGCATGCTGGGGACGAAGAACAGCGGGAGGCTCAAGTCCACGAAGGCCATGCCGGCAATGAGGATGTACATCGGTGAGTGGAGGCTTTTCTGTGAAATGACAACAAACAGCAGCAGGGAGTTGGCCGACAGTGACACAATGAACATGACGGAGAATGGAATGAAGAGGATGGGCCTGAGTGCTCCGAGGTTATTGAAGCCATTGAGAATGAAGATTTGATGTGAGGAGATGTTGTCTCTCAGTGGCTCCATTGTCCAATTCACCAGTCGCCTCCTGTAGCAGAAGTTTACTTCAGTAATAAGCCTAAAAACCAACTTGTTTATTCCTTAAGAGGACAATATGCAAACCAAATTTTTGCAAAAATCTACTCATATGACACTTAAAAATATACATTTTTGTGGGGACACCCACACTGTAACATCTGGCATCACTCCAACATTAATGTGACACCTTGTTTTAGCACCATATAGAAACATTACATATCATAGAAATCTGTGGGCATCCTCAGTCATCCAGCTTGACATAATATATAATATACAAAGATAAAGCAACCTATAAATACTCATTTGAATAGTTCAAATAAAAGAAAAAAGTGTCTATAAAGTAATTCAAGTAGCTATAGTTCAAGCAAGTGAAACACAAAACACTAGTTACAAATGAATGTAGTAATACTGTTTCAAAAAAATATTTAATATTTGTTTACTTTTAACATAATATTTTAACTCTCAAAATAGAATCCCTCATAAAATCATTTACTTTTGAATGCAATTTGGACACTTGGTGCAATTAATCAAAGGACTCATTAGTTGCACCAGATGTGCTTGAAATAAAACAAAAAAAGTGCTAATACGTTTTGAAGAAAGTGGCACCTGGCAAACAACCAAGCATTCTGATAGACTTGGAACAATTATATGCACATTGTGCAAAATTATTAACAATTTATGTTACTTCTGATGTTAAAAGGAACAGTTTAACTAATTGAAATGTTATTAAATTATCATGGTGATGTAAAAAAACAACCTTTGTTTTATCCTTTTTGCTATTTCAAAGTAATGGAACACAAAGTTTTACTGCGTATGTAAGGGTCTATTTGTAAGGAAATATTATATCAGTGAAAAAATGTCAGCATCGGTAAATGAGGGAATCGTGTGTAAAAGAAGTTAGAACCTTTACTAGAAAATGTGTTGGTAGCTAAAAATCAGAAAACACTAAACAGAAAATGCATTTTGTTAAGGAAAAGTAAAACATCAACATGGCAACAAACCTCACAGACGGCAGACAAGCTCAACTCTCCTCGGTTTTACATTGAAGAGACAACTCTGAAATTAAATATTTGTTTTTATGTATCAGTATTAAACAAATGACTATTAATTCATATATATGATAATGGAACTAGCAAAGAAAACGAATTAGACTCACCCCATCTGATTCTTCTGCTGCTTTGAAAACAATTACCAAAAATAAATAAAATGGAAAAGATGCAGACAGCTCAGCTCTTCAGAAGAGAAATCAGTAGATCTTCTTTGTTGTTGGTATTGACTATGTTCAATTTACAGCATGATGATATTAGTCACCAATTGTCCTCCATCTGTCCCTGGTGAACCACTGACTGCATTTTCATACCCCCCATCTGATGCTGCTATTGTCTACAGGGACAAAGTTGGACTGAAAATACCCCAGAGCAACGTTATTCTGGAACAGAATTAAGAAACAAAATAAAACCAGTTAGAAAGTACAGAACTCAGGATGAATGTTTAAATCAGTACAACTTTTGCAAATTTGTGTGCACATCTTGGTAATTTATTACCAACTTTTACATTGACAATGCTGTAAATGTAAAAAATGTTTCCTAATTGGCTGCAGAGATATATTTTGGATGAAGCAAACATATCAGTGCAGAGGAGCCTTTACTTGACAAACATGCTACTACTTGAACAACTGATCTGATAATTACAACACTTCCTTAAACATGAACCTACGTACAACCCAATTCAAAACAAGTTGGAAAGATGTGTACGTAAAGAACTTAATGACCAGTTGCTGGAGTTTAGCAGAGGAATGTTGTCCCTTTTTCTGATGCAGGATTGTAGCTGCTTAAGAGTTCTGGGCCTTTGTTGCTGGATTTTACGTTTTATGATGCACCAAATGTTTTCTGTTGGTGAAAGGTCTGGACTGGAGACAGGCCAGTTCAGTACCAGGACTCTTCTCCTGTGAAGCCATGCTGTTGTGATGGATGCAGTGTGTGGTTTAGCATTGTCTTGCTGAAATATGTGAGACCTTCCCTGAAAGACGTTGTCTGGATGGGAGCATATGTTGCTCTAAAACCTCTATGTCCTTTTCAGCATTGATGGTGTCTTTCCAGATGTGTAAGCTGTCCACATCATAGGCACTAATGCCCCCCTCATCAGAGATGCAGGCTTTTGAACTGACCGCTCATAACAACTTGGATGGTCTCTCTCCTCTTTAGTTCACGGGACATAGCGTCTTTGGTTTACAAAAATTACAAATTAAAACACTGTATTTATTTGACCACAGAACAGTTTTACATTTTGCCTCCGACCATTTGAAATGAGCTTTGGTCCAGAGAACACAGCAGCATTTCTGGATCGTGTTCACATCTGGCTTCTTTTTTGCATGATACAGCTTTAACTTACATTTGTGGATTGTACTGTGAACTGTGTTCAGGCCTGTTTTAATGCAGTGCTGCCTGAGGGCCAGAAGACCACGCGCATCCAGTCTTGACCTTCAACCTTGTCCCGTGTGAATAGAGATTCCTCCTGATTCTCTGAATCTTTTGATTATATTATAAACTGTAGATGGTGCGATGTTCAAAGGCTTTGCAATTTTACACTGATAAACATTTTTCTGAAATTATTCCACAATGTTTAGACAGTCTTTTACTCACCTCTTGCCCATTTACCTAATTAGTTGTCAAATGCTCCTCCATTTGTTTTTTTATTTGCAGTGACTACTTTTCCAGCCCTTTGTTGCCCCTTTCAACTTTTTTGAGAAGTGTGCTTCCAACAAATTCAAAATGAGCTAATATTTTCCATGAAATGGTAAAATGACTCAGATCTATTTTATCTAATCCTTTGCTTGTATTGTGGAGGTCTTTGTAACTGTCTTCAGACTAGTCCAGCAAAAGGACAAATTCAGCTGGAGCACACCTCAGCCATTCACTTTTTTTCTACTTCCCGACCGATGCTACACAGATTCATCTTGCAGCACAGACTCAGACCTTTCTTTCTTTCTGCTTTTGACACAGCCACTGAATTTATCAAAATTTAACAGCTTTGCACAGAAACTAGGTTTTTATTTAACCACACTTTCAGAACCTTTACAGATTCTTATCCACATCACCATCCTCACCTTAATTGATTCTCCAATAGGATATACTTTATTCCATTTCCCAAGCTCCCATTCACAAAAGAGACAAGTTGTTTGCCTGTCGTGAGGCTGTCCAAGAATCTCTCGGGTTTAGCCCTGCTGAACTAGTATTTGGGTGGGAGACACGGGGTCAAAACTCTCAAAAACATTTACAATTGGGCTATTCTCTGACTAGGGATGCCATCTTCTCTCTGTACGTGGTTCAACTTTCTGTGTTAAATTCTCTGGTCCTTATGTTGCAAAGAAAAAGCTGGAGAAATACCTGAAGTACCCTTTCTAGAAAAAGCAACAGCATCACCAGGGGCCCCTATTTCTAAGGTAATCACTTCCCCTTTTGATTCGGCAGGTAACTGTAATACTGTCTCACTACTTGTTCCACCTTCTTAGTAATCGGAATGCGCATTCAGAATTTCCCACCTCGGTTTAATGACATGTCTACTCAAACTACGGTCACAAAGCATGACATTGTCTTGAATAACCCCACACTAATCAAGCAGCGTGCCTATTGGGTTAATCCAGTTAAAAGAGAAATTATGAAAAAGGAAGTTGACTACCTAGTTCAAAATGGGTGTGCTGTTCCAACTTTCAGCTCCAGGACTTCACCTTGTCTTCTAGACACAAATTCTGTCAGGTTTTTGTATGTGGACCCAAAGGTAGCACAGAGACAGGTATGTAAAAATAAGTAATTTATTTAAATGAAGGGAACACCAGGTGACTATGACTTAAAACAATGACTAGGGAGAGTAGGCAGAAAATACAGGACACACGAACCAAGGATTAAACTTACTTACTACAGACGGCAAGATAACAGAAAAGGGAGAACTAAAAATCACTCCAACTAGGAGGACAAAACTACTCAAAGGACATGTGCAGACTAGAAATAAACCATATAAAAGGGAACACAAATCAGGAGGGAACTAACAACCAGACAGAGTAATACAACAGGAGAAACTGAGTAGGTACCGGGCTCGGACTACAAAGGAACAATATAGCCGAGGGAAACGAAAATATAGGCCGTGAACCAAACCTAACTAAGAAGTAGACACAGATAAAGCAAGGGGATAATTGAAATGGCACATAACAACTAGGGACTAAACAGCTAACAACAGAACCCGTGAAAAACAGAGCGAACGTAAGGAGACAAAACAATAACCAAACCTAAGACCAGGGGTCAGGAAACTCTTGTTGCTCTTTTGATGACTCCATCTGGCTCGCAGATAAATCTTAGCTGACATTTAACACGGTAAGTAATGAATAATTCCGCTGACATTTTAAAGTAAAACAGTACAGAAATTACAGTGTTAAAAATAACGTTCAAAATAAAAAAACATTTTCATGAATTTTAATCCATACATCCATTTTCTACCCCACCTGTTCAGGGATACTAGTCGCTGGAGCCAATCCCAGCTGTCCTACGGGGTGCGGGAGGGTCCTACACCAAAGCTGTATTTTTATTGGATAACGGCCTGCACGGGTTGTTGTGAGGACAAGTAGTAAACTTCCCTCCTTTTAATCAAATAGTCCGCTAGGTATTTTATGCAGAGCAAACCCTTTTGACGGGAAAAAGAAATAAAGATGAGGAGTACCGTACGTTTCAGCATGAATGGACAAAGCGTGGTCTGCGGTGTGTCTAATATCCATTGATAAAATTTCATCAATGAAACGGTCAAATGCCGTATGTTTGGTTCTACGCTTGCATGTGAGCAGTCGTTCTCACACCAAAAAAAAAATAAAATTTAAAAACAAATTCAAGAGCAACCTACGCTCAGGTTTAACGAAGCCTCAACTCCTGCATGAAGCTTAACCTCACCAAGTATCAACCAAACTACAAAGCCATCAGCAAAACCATGCAGCACCATAAGTTGCATTAATGGTAATAAGTATTTTATTTATTATTGATTAGCTTCAGTATAACAATGCTATTAAAAAGAATAAATTCCAACTTATTATACTCTATAAAAAATATTGTATGGCTCTCACGAAAATACATTTTAAAATATGTGGCTTTCATGGCTGTCTCAGCTAAAAAGTTTCCCGACCCCTGCCGTAGACCAAGATGTGGGTAACAGAAAAGCATCAGAGCACAGGCAAGAGTCCAAAAAAACCATGAGCCAGGGAAACTCGAAGGCGGGGTGAGGCACAGCTTGCAGAGACTGGGTTTAAAAGGGCAGGGTGATAGCAATTGTGAGCGGTAATGACTGGTGAAGCTGGAGACAAAAACTGGGGACAGGAAGTGAAGAAAAGGAGGAACAAAATAAAGGTCCAGGGCAGGAAGTGGACAAGAGTGTCGGATCATGACAAAATCGGATGGAAGCCCCAGATTCTGCGGGTTGGTGCCTTATTGTGCATTTTAAACGAAACCTGTAGCCCAGACAGCCAGGTTTTTGTTTGGATTTTGATTCCTCACTCATGCTGTAGGTAAAAGCAGGCCCTATTTTGTTTTGTTATTAATTTCTATGATATAGCACAACCTCCTGATCCTGTCCTCCCCACTTGTGTTCACTAGTTTTTTTTTCAATACACTGAGAATGGACTGTAAGTCTGTAAGACTGTAAGTGCCCTTGCCTTTTGATTTATTTTGGTTGTCCTGTGCTATTGCCCCCTCTTCCCACAGCCCACTGTGTGGTTGGGGTAGTGACCTTACTGAAAAGTACATAGAGCTTTTAAAGCAACATATGCTCCCATCCAGACAATGACTCTTTCAGGGAACATCTTGCATATTTCAGTAGGACAATAGTAAACCACACACTGCATCCATAACAACAGCATGGCTTCACAAGAGAAGAGTCCGGGTGCTGACCTAGCCTGTCTGCAGTCCAGACCTTTCACCAACAGAAAACATTTCATGCATCAAAAACAAAAAAATTCAGCAGCTGTTGAGCAGCTAGAATCCTGTATCAGACAATAATGGGACAACATTCCTCCTTTAAAACCCCAGCAACTGGTCGCCTCACTTTGAGGAGATGTTCATAGACAATTTCTAAAAGAAGAGGGGATGCTACATGGTAAACATCACCCTGTTCCAACTTTTTAAAGATGTCTTGCTGCCATTAAATTTAAAATGATCTAATACTTTTCATGAAATGTTAAAATTGCTCATTTTCAACATCTGATATGTTGTTTATGTTTTATTGTGAATAAATGAGTTTATGAGATTTGTAAACTATTGCATTGTTTTTATTTAAATCTTACATAGTGTCCTAACTTTTTTGAATTGGGGTTGCATTTTTTTTTATCTTAAACTAAATACTAAGTCAAAATTAATATGTTGGAAATGTTATTGTCATATGGTAGGCTGTCTTCTACATAATAACTATCATGAATTAAAAAGGGTGTTACAGACTTTTTCTGACAAGTTTACTCAATGCATGTCAGCCAAATGATAAATGAGCACTTACAATAACTCAAAATTGCAATATGGTGCATGTTTATTTGTAAGTACTAAAAGCATTTTCATTTTGCCATGATTAATTTTCATCAATATATGCCTCTTTTTAGCAGACATATTTTACATTATACATTTTTATTTGTTTAAGTTTGGGGCACAGTTTTGACAAAGTGACAGGTCAGAATCTTCAGTATCTGCTGTCGGATCTCTTTAGTTCTGATACCGTAGATGATTGGGTTGAAACAGCTGGGGAACAATGGGTACATGGTGCTGAAAAAAACTCGAATGGCTGCAGGAAGACTGTTTCTGATCCGGAATGAAAGGTAAGCAGTAAGTGCAATGATCAGACTGACGCTGATTACCACAATGTGCGTA
Source organism: Channa argus (assembly GCF_033026475.1). NCBI lineage: Eukaryota > Metazoa > Chordata > Actinopteri > Anabantiformes > Channidae > Channa > Channa argus. Next base: position 28,880,758 of record NC_090202.1, read on the forward strand.
ACACATGTATGAAGAGCTTTTGCACTTGATATCCCTGAGCTCAGCACAGAGGTGAAAATGATTATGTAAGAAGTGAGGGTAAACAAGAAATCAACCACAATGACGAGGAACACTGAAATTAACCCCACCAGGCTGTTGATGGCAGTGCTTCCACAGGCCAGCTCCACCAAGGCCATGTGCTCACAGAAACAGCCTTCTATCACATTACTTAAGCAGAATGTCAGCCTTCCTGCTAGGATCACTACTACCATAACTAAGAACACATTTCTGATCAAAAGTGGAATCACAAACTTTAGAAATTTTGGTAAAGCCATGCATTCATTGTAGTAGAGAGGTCTGCAGATGGCAAAGTATCGGTCCAGGGCCATCCATCCCAACAACGTGGACTGAAAAGCTCCTACAAAGTGAATAAAGTACATCTGAAACAAGCAGCCGTTCAGAGAGATTCCCCTCCAGTCAAACAAGAAGCTCAGCAGCATGTTGGGAACAAAGACCAGTGGGAGGCTCAGGTCCACGAATGCCATTCCAGCAATAAGAATGTACATCGGTGAATGGAGGCTTCTTTGGGAAATGACAACGTACAGCAGCAGAGAGTTAGCTGACAGCGACAAGATGAACATGATGGAGAAGGGAAGGAAGAGAACAGGCCTCAGGGTTTGAAGCTCATTAAAACCATTGAGAATAAAGTGTCTGTGGGAGGAAATATTCATCTTCTTCTCCTTGTAAAACTACCTCTTCCACAGCTTTAGATCAACCCACCTGAACAGAGGAACAGAAAAATTATTTGGTTTTGTCTGAAAGTACTTTGTAAAAAGAGATTTAACAAAACATTTAAAAAACAGGACCAGAGATTGTTGCCAGGTCAGCCACAAAATTACATTATGTAGAAAAATAAGACAAAAACTAAGTTAAAATTACTATTAAATCATTTTCTCAGAAAGTATTTTACACCAGTAATGTTCCACACAGTGAAGGCGGAATGTTATCAGTTAACAATCCCACAATGATGATTATAGTCTTACATTTGTTGATGAAGTTATATTGTGCTAATTTATTACTAAAGAGTCATAAACACTAATTTTCAGGGTTTTTCTGGCAGCAATTTGCCTTATTTTGTTTTAAGAAAGCATTATTAAAGAGACCCACTGCATGTTAACCCCCCACCTCATAATCTTTTCATGCCTCAATATATTTGTCAGTTAACATTCTTTGTCATGACTTACACCTTTTCCTATATTTTGTCATAATTTTTTAATCCGAGGCTTCACACAAAATTAGTAATATTCTACTTACACATATGTTTGGTTTTACATTAAATGTCGATTAAAATATGTTGGAATCAAACGATTGAGTGTGTGAAATAAGATATTAGAACTTGTTAAATAGAAACATCACTATTTAGATTTCTAGATAAATCACTAGAATCCAGGAATAATGTATGACAGCAGAGCAAATGTCACAAAAAACTAATTAAAGTTGAAAAGCTGCTGCTCTGTAGCTCTTTTGTGATCATCTCTAAACACATTAACTGTCCTCCAACTATCCCAACACCCACCTGTCCTGGCTGAACCAGAGTCAGGACTTTAATGCTCTCTGTCTGATTCACGCCTTCAGCTGTGTGGAATGAAAATCCCAGAGAGCAACAGCATCACACAGTTTGTAATCCACGCTCACTAAATATTGGGATTTAGCAAGTGTGTACAACACCTGGTCCAAATGATCCAATGTTCCAACAGCTCAGGAACAGCAGGTACATGGTGCTAAACAAAACCCAATTGGCTGCAGGAAGACCCTTCCTAATTCGATATGACAGGAAAAGAGTTATAGAGCCCTGGGGGTACCCTATATCTCTTGTCCATTCTGTATTTCATTACTGGCCTACCACCTTCATCTGTAAACACATTCCCTCCTGGTGTAGAGCTTCATGTCATGCATAGTTGGTATCTGTAACTACTCTTAGTGATGGTCTGGCTAAGGGGGTTAAGCCCTACACAGAACAGGAGCGGGAACAGAGCATCTCCTCTGTAAATACTGTCCTTGTTGACTTCTAGGGTTGTTTTCATGCTTAACTTCTTAAAGTCCTATTGGTGTTGTATAGTTCCAAGCATTTCAGTATTCACATGTGAGGCATTGATTTTTGGCTTTCTTGTAGTTATACAGGTTGGTATATCTGGTCTTGTAGTCTTGAGTGACCATTTTATCTAACAAGTGGTGCCCTGCTCACTTATTGAGAAATGTACCTGCTCATCTTGGTTGCTATGATGCTTGACAGGAACTTCCATGTTGAGCAGAGACAGTTTAATGGGCTTCTCAGTTCAGATTCAGGAAGCAGACACCCTCTCTACTTTTAAGTTTAGGCTTAAAACCTTCCTCTTTGATAAAGCTTTTAGTTAGTTATAGTCATGCTGCTATAGGCTTAGACTGCTGGGGGACCCACCCCCTGATGTACTGAGATCCTTTATTCCTCTGAACCCTCTCTCCTCTCCTCTCACCCCACAATTGTCACCACTGTATCACATTAACTTTGTTTTCTCCCGAAGTTGTCTTTGTCATTTTTCTGTCTCCCTCTCTCTGTCCTTTTTTGCAGGTGTCCCCATCTTTGGAGCTGGAGCAGTGTGCAGCTACTGGTCCTACCAACCTGCCCGATGTCTTGTTGTTGCTTTTGCTGCTCTTTTCTTTTCTCTCTTCACTTTCCACTCACCCCAACCGATCAAGGCAGATGGCCGCCCACCCTGAGCCTGGTTCTGCTGGAGGTTTCTTCCGTTAAAGGGAGTGTTTAATCTCCACTGTTGCCTAGGACTTGCTCAAGGGGGAATTGTTGGGTTCACTCCATACATCTTTATAGTCTTGACTTTATTATGTAAAGTGCCTTGAGATGACTTTGTCTTTAATTGGTCTTATATAGTATATAAGTTGAATTGAATGAAAAAAAGTTTGTTGGCTGAAACTGCTCCCTTCTGGGGGTCCTTCAGGACTGTATAGTCTTCAGTTAAACATCAAGGGTAGGTTCCATCTATTAGTAGCTGGTCTATTTGTCTTTCCTATTGGTCATGGAGAGAAGTTAATTTCTTTAAATAGTAGGTGTGCATCATGTATGGGCCTGGTGGTGTCCAGTTCTTCATACGTGAGACCCTTTCTTGGATGTCTGTCATTGTGATGGTTACCAAATCTTGTTCAGGAAGATTTCTGTGGGTTGTTCTCCCATGTCTTTCCAGTATTTTTCGGTCTTCAGCCTTGGTTGGTCTGCTCTCATGTCATTACCCTGCTAGTGAGAGTGCACTTCAGATGGCTCAGTGGAGAACATCTGCTTTATCCTCTTGTCTTCAACTTCTCTGGTTTACCAGTTACCCACAACTACTCAACTACACAACTACAATGAAGTTAAGAAGCCCCCCTGTGCCCCCTTAAAAAAAACCTGGGCTACTTGTCTGACTCACGTAGAAATAAAATCCCTTACCTCTTTCAGCCAGTTTGCAAGGACCCCTTTGAGGCCAAGCAGACCCTTTCTTTGAGAACTTTCTTTTCAGTTTGTGGCTCCCAGACTGTGGAACGCACTGCCCTTGACTCTGCGTGTGGCTGATTCTGCTGATTCTTTTAAAAAGAAACTGAAGACATTCTTCTTCAGACAAGCTTTTAGCTGACTGGGCTCTTATGGTTGCATCCTTGTAGTTGTGTTTTATTTTATATTTGAAGTTTTATTGTCTCTAATATTTTCTCTTTTTACATTTTGTAAAGCACTTTGTGATTTTATCTGTGAAAGGTGCTATATAAATAAATTTTACTTACTTTTGCTTTAGTGATTTTAAATGTAACAATTTGTGTGTTTCATCAGGAAACTCCTGGACTATTGAGGTCTAAAAGCATTATTTAGCTCAGAGTGATCTCTAGAATGAAGGCATTGCATAAACACCACAGGGACAGGGACCTCAACTGATGTTCACAGGTCATTAAATTAATGTTTGTACTAACAAGTGTGCACGACAACCGCTACACCACCTGATCAAACTCACCAGTAAGTTGACTTATTTCCACACCTTCCTGACACCTCTTACCCTAGACAAACAAAATACAACAAGCCAAATACCACAGTCTATAACTTTTACAAAGACCATTACCATTGTTTTCATTGCTTTGTTCTCATTTATTATTTTCATCATAGAACAGTATATTCATGACATATATCCATTGAATATCTTTATTAGTTTCTTAGGAATGGGGCACAGTTTTGACAAAGCAGCAACATGTCAGCGTCTTCAAGATATGCTGTCGGATTTTGGTGGTTCTGATGCCATAGATTATTGGGTTGAAACAGCTAGGTAACAGTGGGTACATGGTGCTGAAGAAAACAGAAACAATGGGAGGAAGATGGTTTCTGAAACGGTATGATAAGAAAGCAGTAAGTGCAAGAATCACACTGATGCTGATGACCACAATGTGGGTGGTACAGGTGTGAAGTGTTCTGACACTGGATCTGCCAGACCTCACTACAGAGCTGAATATCAAAGCATAAGAGACGGCAATACAGATGACGTCAAGCACCATAATGAGGCAAATGGTCAGCAATCCCACCAGGTTGTTGATGGCAATGGTTCCACAGGCCAGCTCTACCAAGGCCATGTGCTCACAGAAACAGTGGTTTATCACATTTGAAGAACAGAATGACAATCTTCCTGCCAGACTCACAACCAGTGTGATCATAAGGACATTTCTTACCATGAGGGGGATCATAAACTTGAGGAATCTTGATAGTGACATGCATTTGTGGTAGTACAGAGGAGTGCAGATGGCAAAGTAGCGGTCCAGTGCCATCCACACCAGTACTGTGGACTGAAAAGCCCCAACAAGGTGAATGAAGTGCATCTGAACGAGGCAGCCAATCAGGGAAATTCCCTTCCAGTCAAACAAAAAGCTTAGCAGCATGTTGGGGACAGAGACTAGCGGGAAACATAGGTCCACAATTGCTAATCCACCAATCAGGATATACATTGGAGAGTGGAGGCTTCTTTGTGAAATAACAACATACAGCAGCATGGAGTTGGCTGACAGTGACAGGACAAACATAATGAGGAAAGGAATGAAAAGGAAATGTCTTAATGCGCCCAGTTCATTGAAGCCGTTAAGAATAAAGTGTTTATGCAAAGAGATGTTTTCCATTCTCCCGTCCTCATCAAACGTCTTTTTCCTGGGTTTCAGTCTGATCAGCCTAAAACTAAACACAAAACACGTGATCTAAGTCAATTAACTACCCACAGCTGCTCATTTGTGCAAAATACCTTAAACTGTTTATAATAACTTTGTTTACAAGAAACTAACTTACAAACCGAAGCCCACCAACAGCAATCTATATGAACAAAAAGAATCCTATTTATTAAATCTGATTAATTAATATGGCTCAAAAAAATCACAAAGTTTGCAAATATTCTGATTATCAATTAAGATGATACAAAAATATATGGTCATCTTTACTCTGACTCTGAAGGCAGCTGTAAGAGTCAGAGAAGTATAAGAAAAAACAGAATGAGAATATTGAGTATGTAAATAACACTATATATTAATAAATACATAATTGTGATTATTACATTTTTTTATAAAAAAGTAGTTTTCTGTATTGTTTCACAACAAATTACATTTTAAATTTTTGTAATCACATAATGGTAATCAATATCTCATTATATGTAAATCTAACCACATTAACATGACAGATACATGTCTGGCTAACTTTTGAACTATAGTTTGTTTTTATGCTTTGTATTTAATAATTGTTTTGCATTGTTGATTATAGTAGCAAGTAAAATGAAAAGATTTTTAAATCAGTTTTTTTGTTGGTTTTTTAGATTTAAATAATGTATTGTACATGTAAACCTCTTTAATACTGGAGACATGTACAATACAGAGCTTCTGTTCTCTTCACATAACTTTCAAATGACTTGAACTTGAATGTGTTCACTTTGGAATGGGGGAAAAATGGGACATTTTTTTCATTAACATATTTAATGCACATTTAGCTAGTTCAAAAGTGCATTTTAAATTACTCAAGAGAATCCAAACTTTTGCATTAATTATTTTTTTTATTATTTTACAATACCATTTTTTTTCTCCTGGATTGGATTTGTTACTTTTGATAATGCATGTTCAATAATTATCATGTAGATTAAAACAAATATTTGTTTTGGTCTGACATTTTAAAGTAATGGGCACCAAACTGTATTCCTCAAAATGTTAAATTAAATCTCCTGCAGTTTTTCTCAGTTTCTCTCATAACTTACAGTTTTCCACATATTTTAAAAATGAGTACATAAAACATGTGGCATAACACCATTTAAGCTACCGGGCACTATGTGTTTGTCCATTTTGTAATGAGGCTCCAGGTCCAGCCAACTACTCTATAAGGACAACATGTATTACCTGCCTGTCTGTCAGAGTACAGGGTTCCCTATTCTGCTACTCTTACTGAAACCTGCAAGAAGGGTTTTACTCCTCTGAATGAGGTAGAGGATAGAAGCTCTTCAAGATTAAGCTCTTCAAATAAAATTGTCTTTTGTTGAAAACAGATGCGCTGAGAAAGCAGGTGTATCATAAATGCAGACATTTACTACATTTTCTTTCCACTGAAGAGCAAATAATTCCAAAATAAGCAGAGATGGTCCATCTCCTCTGGGGATTTGGTTTAACTTTAAAGAAGTAATTGAAAGTATACTAGAAAATATAGTAGAATTCACCCTAAGATTCAGGCTGCACCATTTAGGTCAATGTAACTGAAATATAGAAATATCACTATCAAGATTAAAGTAGCAAACTAGTACTAGAACTAAAGTAAAAATGTTTCACCCACTTTGTTACTGTTGTAGTCTTCTGAAGAAAATTTGATTTCCAGCCTCAGAAATGATAAGTTAAAGCTGCTGTCAGTTCATCTCTAAACACATCCAGACTGCAGTTTAATAAAATCGGCAGCTGACTCTTCTTTAACCACTTTCCCTCCTCCTATTCTGGCTTAAATACTGACTCGGCAGTTTATTGCTCTTTATCTGATATTCAACACTTCATCAAGCTATGTGTGACATGCTGAAAATCCCAGAGGAGAAAAAGCAGCACACAGCTAAAAAAGAAACATGTTTAAACTTGTTTACTTTAAAAGTCTCTGCACATGTCATTTAATATGTTCATATATTCCTGAAACATCTAATCACCAGGTTTTCAAGTTAGTATCAAAGCAAAGTCACATTGTGTGTATAATGTAGCTGACATTATACACACAATGTGACTTTGCTTTGACCCTACCTGATCATTATTTGTACATAGCAAAAACATTTCTACGTTTGTAATTCCAAGTAATTTTTTTTTTGGTTTTGCTTTGCGCATTAAATTACTTATCTTTAATAAGATACAGTATATTACATGTAACAACAGCTGTCACAAAACAACAACCCCTCAGTGTTTTTAAGATGTGCAGTTGGGTTTTGGTGGTTCTGATGCTTAGATGTAAGTGAGAGGCAGAAATACAAACTACATCAGGCATCATAATAGGGGAAACAACGAACAAGCCCATCAGGTTATTGATACTCACAGAAACAGTGATTAATCACATTTAAATCACAGAATGACAATCTTCCTGCCAGACTTGCCAGACTCACATCAGTGTGACCACACAGGGGATCATTAACTTGAGGAATCGTGATAAGGAGAGGCATTTCTGATTCTGGAACAATGTGCTGATGGCAATTAGCAATCCTCTATAGTGAAAAATAAGCCTCTGTATAGGAGACATATATTATATTATTCATTTTTATTTGTTTCTAAAGTTTGGGGCACAGTTTTGACAAAGTGACAGGTCAGAATCTTCAGTATCTGCTGTCGGATCTCTTTAGTTCTGATACCGTAGATGATTGGGTTGAAACAGCTGGGGAACAGTGGGTACATGGTGCTGACAAAAACTCGAATGGCTGCAGGAAAATTGTTTCTGATGCGAAATGACAGAAAAGCAGTGAGTACGATGACCAGACTGACGCTGATTACCACAATGTGCGTAACACATGTATGAAGAGCTTTTGCACTTGATATCCCTGAGCTCAGCACAGAGGTGAAAATGATTATGTAAGAAGTGAGGGTAAACAAGAAATCAACCACAATGACGAGGAACACTGAAATTAACCCCACCAGGCTGTTGATGGCAGTGCTTCCACAGGCCAGCTCCACCAAGGCCATGTGCTCACAGAAACAGCCTTCTATCACATTACTTAAGCAGAATGTCAGCCTTCCTGCTAGGATCACTACTACCATAACTAAGAACACATTTCTGATCAAAAGTGGAATCACAAACTTTAGAAATTTTGGTAAAGCCATGCATTCATTGTAGTAGAGAGGTCTGCAGATGGCAAAGTATCGGTCCAGGGCCATCCATCCCAACAACGTGGACTGAAAAGCTCCTACAAAGTGAATAAAGTACATCTGAAACAAGCAGCCGTTCAGAGAGATTCCCCTCCAGTCAAACAAGAAGCTCAGCAGCATGTTGGGAACAAAGACCAGTGGGAGGCTCAGGTCCACGAATGCCATTCCAGCAATAAGAATGTACATCGGTGAATGGAGGCTTCTTTGGGAAATGACAACGTACAGCAGCAGAGAGTTAGCTGACAGCGACAAGATGAACATGATGGAGAAGGGAAGGAAGAGAACAGGCCTCAGGGTTTGAAGCTCATTAAAACCATTGAGAATAAAGTGTCTGTGGGAGGAAATATTCATCTTCTTCTCCTTGTAAAACTACCTCTTCCACAGCTTTAGATCAACCCACCTGAACAGAGGAACAGAAAAATTATTTGGTTTTGTCTGAAAGTACTTTGTAAAAAGAGATTTAACAAAACATTTAAAAAACAGGACCAGAGATTGTTGCCAGGTCAGCCACAAAATTACATTATGTAGAAAAATAAGACAAAAACTAAGTTAAAATTACTATTAAATCATTTTCTCAGAAAGTATTTTACACCAGTAATGTTCCACACAGTGAAGGCGGAATGTTATCAGTTAACAATCCCACAATGATGATTATAGTCTTACATTTGTTGATGAAGTTATATTGTGCTAATTTATTACTAAAGAGTCATAAACACTAATTTTCAGGGTTTTTCTGGCAGCAATTTGCCTTATTTTGTTTGAATCTATCACTTTTTTCAGGGGAACATCGAGGTCAGTCACAATTTTCAATTACTGTAAAAAAAAAAAGAGTTTTGGAAATGTATTAATAATAAGTAAAACTGTCCAAGTGCTTTTTTCTGTCAAAATAATGGCAAGCATTATTAGAGACCCACTGCATGTTAACCCCCCACCTCATAATCTTTTCATGCCTCAATATATTTGTCAGTTAACATTCTTTGTCATGACTTACACCTTTTCCTATATTTTGTCATAATTTTTTAATCCGAGGCTTCACACAAAATTAGTAATATTCTACTTACACATATGTTTGGTTTTACATTAAATGTCGATTAAAATATGTTGGAATCAAACGAATGAGTGTGTGAAATAAGATATTAGAACTTGTTAAATAGAAACATCACTATTTAGATTTCTAGATAAATCACAAGAATCCAGGAATAATGTATGACAGCGGAGCAAATGTCACAAAAAACTAATTAAAGTTGAAAAGCTGCTGCTCTGTAGCTCTTTTGTGATCATCTCTAAACACATTAACTGTCCTCCAACTATCCCAACACCCACCTGTCCTGGCTGAACCAGAGTCAGGACTTTAATGCTCTCTGTCTGATTCACGCCTTCAGCTGTGTGGAATGAAAATCCCAGAGAGCAACAGCATCACACAGTTTGTAATCCACGCTCACTAAATATTGGGATTTAGCAAGTGTGTACAACACCTGGTCCAAATGATCCAATGTTCCAACAGCTCAGGAACAGCAGGTACATGGTGCTAAACAAAACCCAATTGGCTGCAGGAAGACCCTTCCTAATTCGATATGACAGGAAAAGAGTTATAGAGCCCTGGGGGTACCCTATATCTCTTGTCCATTCTGTATTTCATTACTGGCCTACCACCTTCATCTGTAAACACATTCCCTCCTGGTGTAGAGCTTCATGTCATGCATAGTTGGTATCTGTAACTACTCTTAGTGATGGTCTGGCTAAGTGGGTTACTAAGGGGGTGCTTTGCTCTTCTGGTGTTACGACAAATTTACTTCTGAGCCCCTGTTAATGTATTGAGAAATGTACCTGCTAATCTTGGTTGCTATGATGCTTGACAGGAACTTCCATGTTGAGCAGAGAAAGTTTAATGGGCTTCTCAGATTCAGGAAGCAGACACCCTCTCTACTTTTAAGTCTAGGCTTAAAACCTTCCACTTTGATAAAGCTTATAGTTAGTTATAGTTATGCTGCTATAGGCTTAGACTGCTGGGGGACCCACCCCTCAATACACTGAGCACCTTTCCTCCTCCTAACCCTCTCTCCTCTCCTCTCATCCCACAATTGTCACCACTGTATAACATTAACTTTGTTTTCTCCCGTAGTTGTCTTTGTCCTTCTCTGTCTCCCTCTCTGTGTCCCTTTTTGCAGGTGTCCCCAGCTTTGGAGCTGGAGCAGTGTGCAGCTATTGTTCCTACCAACCTGCCCGATGTCTTGTTGTTGCTTTTGCTGCTCTTTTCTTTTCTCTCTTCACTTTCAACTCACCCCAACCGGTCAAGGCAGATGGCCGTCCACCCTGAGCCTGGTTCTACTGGAGGTTTCTTCCGTTAAAGGAAGTTTTTCCTCTCCACTGTTGCCTAGGACTTGCTCCAGGGGGAATTGTTGGGTTCTCTCTATACATCTTTATAGTCTTGACTTTATTATGTAAAGTGCCTTGAGATGACTCTGTTGTTAATTGGTCTTATATAGTATATAAGTTGAATTGAATGAAAAAGACTTTGTTGGCTGAAACTGCTCCCTTCTGGGGGTCCTTCAGGACTGTATAGTCTTCAGTTAAACATCAAGGGTAGGTTCCATCTATTAGTAGATGGTCTATTTGTCTTTCCATTTGGTCATGGAGAGAAGTTAATTTCTTTAACTAGTAGGTGTGCATCATGTATGGGCCTGGTGGTGTCCAGTTCTTCATACGTGAGACCCTTTCTTGGATGTCATTGTGATGGTTACCAAATCTTGTTCAGGAAGATTTCTGTGGGTTGTTCTCCCATGTCTTTCCAGTATTTTTCAGTCTTCAGCCTTGGTTGGTCTGCTCTCATGTCATTACCCTGCTAGTGAGAGTGCACTTCAGATGGCTCAGTGGAGAACATCTGCTTTATCCTCTTGTCTTCAATTTCTCTGGTTTACCAGTTCAGCCAGGTGGCCAGGCATCTACTATCTTTGCATGTCAGTGTCCAAGGCCAAGGCTTCAAGTATAGACAGTTTGTTGTACTTCTTAGGTACCCCTGTCTTCATGATATCCCTCTGCAATTCTAATAGCTTATGTCTCTCCATGTGGCCCAGATATTGGCCTCCAAACACTTCTCTTTATGGCTTATGTTGAAATTCTAGTGAAGCATCTCAAGGATCACATGATATTTCCTGTCTGACTAAAGGGCAGGCTGCTGACATGACCACTGTCCCGCATGGCAGAACATTTATCACAGTTCAAAAAATTTCCTGATGACCTGATTTGCTTAAACGGACCACTAAAGAGGTACTTTCACTCATGACAAAAAAATATTACTTAACTCAAAGTAGAATAATACTAGTTCTTCTTTTCCTTTGGGCTGTTGCCTTTCAGGGGTCTCCACAGTGATTCATGTGCCTCCTTCTACATTTACATTTACATTTAGACATTTAGAAAACGCTTTTATCCTAAGCGAGTCACAAGTGAGGTACAAGGCAGCAAAAATCTAAGTCAAGGAGAAAACATCAAAGCAAAGTCCAATAAGAAAAGTGTTCACAGTTCATGAGATGCAAATGCGAGAAAGAGCAGAAAGAATTTTTTTGTTGAGATTTAAGTGCATAGGAAGATGCGTAAGAGTTCTGCAGTTTTTTGAATATTGGGAGAGAGTCAGCTAACCCTGTCCTCTGCATCCTCTTCTCTCACACCAACTAACTTCATGTCCTCCCTCACTAAATCCATAAATCTCCTCTTTGGTCTTCTTCTAGACCTCCTGCCTGGCAGCTCCAACCTCAGCATCCTTCTACCAATATATTCACAGTTTCTCCTCTGAACATGTCCAAACCATCTCAATCTGGCCTCTCTGACTTTATCTCCAAAACATCTAACATGAGCTGTCCCTCTGATGTCCTCATTCCTGATCCTGTCCATCCTCGTCCTGCTCCCTGCTCTCACTAAAAATCACAATGTCATCTGCAAACATCATAGTCCATGGAGACTCCTGTCTAACCTCATGTGTCAACCTGTCCATCACCAGAGCAAACAAGAAGGGGCTCAGATCCTTGATGCAGACCCATTTCCTCATTCATCAACTTTTCAAAGTTTTCAAAGTTTAATCACACTAACCTGCTGCACATCCTTCCCATCTCTATCTCTTTGTCTGTCTAAACAGTACAAATCCACCTCTCCCTCTTTAGTGTCCAACCTAGCATACAAGTCCTCATATGCTCTTTGTTTGGCCTTTGCCACCTCTACCTTTGCCTTACGCTGTATCTCCCTGTACTCCTGTCTACTCTCTTCAGTCCTCTCAGTGTCCCACTTCTTCTTAGCTAACCTCTTTCTCTGTATACACTCATGAACTTCCTTGTTCCACCACCAAGTCTCCTTGTCCACTTTCCTCTGTCCTGATGACACACCAAGTACCCTCCTGCCTGTCTCCCTGATCACATTAGCTGTAGTGCTCCAGTCATCTGGAAGCACCTCCAAACCACCCAGAGTCTTTCTCAGCTCCTCCCTGAAAACTATAAAACATTCTTCCTTTTTCAACTTCCACCAAGTCGTCCTCTGCTCTGCCTTCATCCTCATCTTCCTCACCACCAGTGTCATTTTACACACCACCATCCTGTGTTGTCTGGCTACACTCTCCCCTACCATTACTTTGCAGTCACTGGTCTGTTTCAGATTACAGCATCTACACAAGATGTCGTCCACCTGAGTGCTTTTACCTCCACTCTTATACATCATCCTATGTTCCTGCCTCTTCTGATAGAAAGTGTTCACTACAGCCATTTCCATCCTCTTTGCAAAGTCTACCACAATCTGTCCTTCTGCGTGTCTGTCCTGAAGACCAAATCTGCCCATCACATTGTCATCACCTCTGTTCCCTTCACCAACATGTCACCTACCTCTGGGGATGCTCTGCATCACTTTATCTTACTCACTCCAGAATTTCTCCTTCTGTTCTAACTCACATCGTACCTGTGGGACATAACCACTAACAACATTGAACATCACCCCTGCAATTTCCAGCTTCAGACTCATCAACCTGTCTGATACTCTTTTCACCTCTAGAATATTCCTCAGAAACTCCTCTTTCAGGATAACTCCTACTCCATTTATCTTCTTATCTGAACCATGGTAGAACAACGTGAACCCTGCTCTTAAGCTTCTAGGCTTGCTACCGTTCCACTGGGTCTCCTGGACACACAGTATATCCACTTTCCTCCTCTCCTTCTTCGACCAACAGTAGTCCAATTTCCACCGGTACCCTGTTGGTCAACAGCACTGGTAGTGGTCATTGTTAACCCGGGCCCCGACTGAGCCGGTATGGAAGTCATTGTCATGATTCGCATTTTTAATTTGGCATGTGTTTTACTTCGGATGCCCTTCCTGACACAACCCTCTGCATTTATTCAGACTTTGGATTGGCAAAAGAAGACATTGGCTTGTGCCCCCTTGCGGTTGCATTAAAAGTAGCAAACCAAAGTATCCTCTACAAAACAGGTGCAGTGAGAAAACTTTCAGTTATAGGATCTGTACTTGGCTAGATGCAAACTTTGAATTGTAACAGTATTTGGGCTTTGATACTGTTTCCCCCCAAAAAATAGCTTTCCTAAGAAACATATCAGTCTTGCAGCCTTTGACACAGTGAACCATCAGATCCTCTTGCACATCTCTGCTTTGAGCATCTCTGGATCTTCTCTAGCCCTGCTTCGGTCTTACTTATCTGGACAAAGGCATCCTGGCAGGGGCATGTGTCTAATTCTCATTACCTTCCTACCAGTGTGCTACAGGGCTCAGTTCTAGGTCTTCTTTTTTTTTCATCTAGATTAGATCCCTGGTATATCATCCACTCAAATGGCTTTTCCTATCACTGCTATGCTGATGACACACAGATCTTCTTGTGCTCATCACCAGATGATTCCACTGTCTCATCATGCATTTCTGCCTATCCCTCAGACACATCTGCTTGGATAAGAGAAAGACACCTTTACTCAGCCTCTCCAAGACTGAAGTTCTAATCTTCTCAGCCAAACCTTAAACACAACACAACATCAGCAGCAACATTGAGTCTGCAGTGGTTGTCCTCGATAAGTCAGGAAGATCAGACCCTACCTCACGGAATATAGAACCCAACTCATTGTACAGGCGCTGGTCATATCTCTTCTTGGTTTCTGCAACACTTTGTTAATAGGGTTACCGGTATGTACAATCAAACCCTTGCAGATGATCCAAATTGTAGCAGCATACCTCATTTTTAATCAGCCAAAAAGGACTCATGTTACACCACTCTTCAGAGCTGCGAGCAGCGTCCTGTAGCTGCTGGCCTCAGGTTCAAAGCTCTGTGTCTTGCCTACAGGGTGATCACCTCATTAGCTCCTGCTTACTTCAACTCATTGAAGGCTACAATCCTTCCCATCTGCTGCGGTCTGCCAACTAACAAATCTGGTGTTCCCAGCACCGCACAGAAGACAACAAGCAAAACTCTTCAGTGTAATGATCCCACGATGGTGGAACGAGCTACCAAAAACTGCCGCTCAGCAAACTCACTCCCATTATTAAAAAAAAGTGATGAAAAAAGAACTCTTCCACGCCTTCCTATGCACTTAAATCCATTGTTAAAAAATAAATAATAAAAAACAAAAAACTTCTGGAAAACATCTCATGAAATGTAAACACTTTTCTGATAGGACCTTGCTTTGATGTTTTCTCCTTGACTTAGATCTTTACTGCCTTGTGCCTCAGTGGTAAGTCGCTTTGGATAAAAGCATCTGCTAAATGACTAAATGTAATGTAAAATGTAGAGTCGACCAGAAATCTGGGGGTCATCAGTGATCAACTGAGCTTCAAGGACCACATCTCCTCAGGCTCTAGGACATGCAGATTTGCCCTCTACGACATTAGAAGGATCAGACCCTACCTCTCAGAATATACAACCCACCTTATTGTGCAGGTGCTGGTCGTATCTTGCCTTGATCATTGCAATGCCCTGTTGATGCAGTTATCGGCATGCACAATCAAATGCCTCCAGATGATTCAAAAAGGCAATTCAAAATTTTAATCAGCCAAAAAGGACTTGTGTCACACCACTTTACAGGACTCTGCACTGACTTCCTGTAGCACTTAAAGCTTTGTCTCTTGCAGGGTGGTCAACTCAACAGCTCCTGCTTACCTCAACTCCCACATTTAGGTCGAGAATCCCTTCTATGTACTGCACTCTGGCAACAAATTACGTCTAGTAGTCCTAGCACCAACCCAAAGAACCAAGCTAAACTTTTCAGCTCAGTGATGCCAGGATGGTGATCACCATCACCGGAGCAAATAATGTGTTCAAAGAAGAGCTCATGAAAAAATGACAGATGAATGCCTCATATCCATCCACCAATCTGCATTGAGTGTAAGGCATTCTCAATCAGGATCCTTACCACTCTATTCTGAAGAGGCATTCCATTCCCTCTGAGCAATGACTGATTGGGGATTTTTCCAAGACAATGATCCCAAACATTCTTCCACGTTATGTAAGGAGCATCTGGCGAAGAACGAAGTAGCTGTTGAAATACTCTGATGGCTTGACCAGCTAAATCTCCAGATCTGAACCCCACTGAGCTAGCATGGGAGTAGCTGGTCCAAAGAAACACTGGCCAACCAGAACAACTGACATTGGTAAGTATTACAGAAGCCCTGGGAGGAAATCACCCATGAATATCTGCAAAAACTGATCAGTAAAATGCCATTTAACATAAAACTTGATAATCATTCTTAGCTCAAATATGCTTTTAAATATACATTTTTACGTGTTTGGACTATTTCATTTATTTGCAACCACTTAATAAACCGACATTTTCTTGTCAGTGTATATAGAAAAGTTTTAAGAAAAGTTAGGACAAGAGTTTTACAGTCCTACAGACCTGAGGCAAAGCAAGATTTAATGCTTTTGGTCCTTGGAGTAGAAACCCTAAAACTACAACCAGATGGAAGTAACTACAACTCTATAGACATTGGGTGATCTGGACAACCCAGAATAGCCTGGGCCCTCCTGCAGACATACTTTTATAAGATGTCATAGAGCTATTTAGATTATTCCAGTAATTTGTGTTGACAGTTTAACAAGACTATTAAGTCTGTTCATACTGGACAAGCTAAAGTTTACACACAACACCACAATACAAAAAGATAAAACAGATTTGATAAAACAATCATCACAGATCCAGAAATAAAGATTTCTATTATTATTATATATTATTTTTTCTAAGAAAATACAGGTGCTGTTGTACTTTCCTGTATATTTTCTGCATGTGCTTTCAATTTCAGTTTACCAACAATGACGGTTGTATGACATGTTGAACTGTCAACCAGGGCCATTTCAGAGCTCTTTATGTTAATGTGGGAGAAGATAAATATTTCCTAAGGTCACCAAGATGTCCTTAGTTTTACTCACATTAAGATGGAGAAAAAATTGTTGGCACCATGATAAAAAAATCTATCGCACCAAGACCTTGCTCCTGCTACCGTAAAAGATAATCACAGTATCATCAGCCAATTTTACTTTTACATATAGTAGTGTACTAATTAAGCTCAGTGTCCTGGCAATTAAAGTACATCAAGATTTGAAAAGAAAAAACCTTTTTGCCAAATGATATAGCTGGATTGAGTATTGAAAGCAGTTTTAAAAAAAACAATAAAAAATACGTATTTCATCATTAACACAGTGAAAGCAAACATGTATAATGCATTTCATCTTGTAGAATCCCAGTGCTTCTTCATAAATAAGGGAAAATATCCCCAGGCCCAAGTCTGTTGCAGTTGTTGAAACCTAGATTGCTAAACCCTTAAAACAACCTGGGCTGCTTGTCTAACTCACGTAGAAATAAAATCCCTAACCGTTTTCAGCCAGTTTGCAAGGACCCCTTTGAGGCCAAGCAGACCCTTTCTTTGAGAACTTTCTTTTCAGTTTGTGGCTCCCAGATTGTGGAACGCACTGCCCTTGACTCTGCGTGTGGCTGATTCTGCTGATTCTTTTAAAAAGAAACTGAAGACATTCTTCTTCAGACAAGCTTTTAGCTGACTGGGCTCTTATGGTTGCATCCTTGTAGTTGTGTTTTATTTTATATTTGAAATTTTATTGTATTTTCTCTTTTTACATTTTGTAAAGCACTTTGTGATTTTATCTGTGAAAGGTGCTATATAAATAAATTTTACTTACTTACTTTTGCTTTAGTGATTTTAAATGTAACAATTTGTGTGTTTCATCAGGAAACTCCTGGACTATTGAGGTCTAAAAGCATTATTTAGCTCAGAGTGATCTCTAGAATGAAGGCATTGCATAAACACCACAGGGACAGGGACCTCAACTGATGTTCACAGGTCATTAAATTAATGTTTGGACTAACAAGTGTGTACGACAACCGCTACACCACCTGATCAAACTCACCAGTAAGTTGACTTATTTCCACACCTTCCTGACACCTCTTACCCTAGACAAACAAAATACAACAAGCCAAATACCACAGTCTATAACTTTTACAAAGACCATTACCATTGTTTTCATTGCTTTGTTCTCATTTATTATTTTCATCATAGAACAGTATATTCATGACATATATCCATTGAATATCTTTATTAGTTTCTTAGGAATGGGGCACAGTTTTGACAAAGCAGCAACATGTCAGCGTCTTCAAGATATGCTGTCGGATTTTGGTGGTTCTGATGCCATAGATTATTGGGTTGAAACAGCTAGGTAACAGTGGGTACATGGTGCTGAAGAAAACAGAAACAATGGGAGGAAGATGGTTTCTGAAACGGTATGATAAGAAAGCAGTAAGTGCAAGAATCACACTGATGCTGATGACCACAATGTGGGTGGTACAGGTGTGAAGTGTTCTGACACTGGATCTGCCAGACCTCACTACAGAGCTGAATATCAAAGCATAAGAGACGGCAATACAGATGACGTCAAGCACCATAATGAGGCAAATGGTCAGCAATCCCACCAGGTTGTTGATGGCAATGGTTCCACAGGCCAGCTCTACCAAGGCCATGTGCTCACAGAAACAGTGGTTTATCACATTTGAAGAACAGAATGACAATCTTCCTGCCAGACTCACAACCAGTGTGATCATAAGGACATTTCTTACCATGAGGGGGATCATAAACTTGAGGAATCTTGATAGTGACATGCATTTGTGGTAGTACAGAGGAGTGCAGATGGCAAAGTAGCGGTCCAGTGCCATCCACACCAGTACTGTGGACTGAAAAGCCCCAACAAGGTGAATGAAGTGCATCTGAACGAGGCAGCCAATCAGGGAAATTCCCTTCCAGTCAAACAAAAAGCTTAGCAGCATGTTGGGGACAGAGACTAGCGGGAAACATAGGTCCACAATTGCTAATCCACCAATCAGGATATACATTGGAGAGTGGAGGCTTCTTTGTGAAATAACAACATACAGCAGCATGGAGTTGGCTGACAGTGACAGGACAAACATAATGAGGAAAGGAATGAAAAGGAAATGTCTTAATGCGCCCAGTTCATTGAAGCCGTTAAGAATAAAGTGTTTATGCAAAGAGATGTTTTCCATTCTCCCGTCCTCATCAAACGTCTTTTTCCTGGGTTTCAGTCTGATCAGCCTAAAACTAAACACAAAACACGTGATCTAAGTCAATTAACTACCCACAGCTGCTCATTTGTGCAAAATACCTTAAACTGTTTATAATAACTTTGTTTACAAGAAACTAACTTACAAACCGAAGCCCACCAACAGCAATCTATATGAACAAAAAGAATCCTATTTATTAAATCTGATTAATTAATATGGCTCAAAAAAATCACAAAGTTTGCAAATATTCTGATTATCAATTAAGATGATACAAAAATATATGGTCATCTTTACTCTGACTCTGAAGGCAGCTGTAAGAGTCAGAGAAGTATAAGAAAAAACAGAATGAGAATATTGAGTATGTAAATAACACTATATATTAATAAATACATAATTGTGATTATTACATTTTTTTATAAAAAAGTAGTTTTCTGTATTGTTTCACAACAAATTACATTTTAAATTTTTGTAATCACATAATGGTAATCAATATCTCATTATATGTAAATCTAACCACATTAACATGACAGATACATGTCTGGCTAACTTTTGAACTATAGTTTGTTTTTATGCTTTGTATTTAATAATTGTTTTGCATTGTTGATTATAGTAGCAAGTAAAATGAAAAGATTTTTAAATCAGTTTTTTTGTTGGTTTTTTAGATTTAAATAATGTATTGTACATGTAAACCTCTTTAATACTGGAGACATGTACAATACAGAGCTTCTGTTCTCTTCACATAACTTTCAAATGACTTGAACTTGAATGTGTTCACTTTGGAATGGGGGAAAAATGGGACATTTTTTTCATTAACATATTTAATGCACATTTAGCTAGTTCAAAAGTGCATTTTAAATTACTCAAGAGAATCCAAACTTTTGCATTAATTATTTTTTTTATTATTTTACAATACCATTTTTTTTCTCCTGGATTGGATTTGTTACTTTTGATAATGCATGTTCAATAATTATCATGTAGATTAAAACAAATATTTGTTTTGGTCTGACATTTTAAAGTAATGGGCACCAAACTGTATTCCTCAAAATGTTAAATTAAATCTCCTGCAGTTTTTCTCAGTTTCTCTCATAACTTACAGTTTTCCACATATTTTAAAAATGAGTACATAAAACATGTGGCATAACACCATTTAAGCTACCGGGCACTATGTGTTTGTCCATTTTGTAATGAGGCTCCAGGTCCAGCCAACTACTCTATAAGGACAACATGTATTACCTGCCTGTCTGTCAGAGTACAGGGTTCCCTATTCTGCTACTCTTACTGAAACCTGCAAGAAGGGTTTTACTCCTCTGAATGAGGTAGAGGATAGAAGCTCTTCAAGATTAAGCTCTTCAAATAAAATTGTCTTTTGTTGAAAACAGATGCGCTGAGAAAGCAGGTGTATCATAAATGCAGACATTTACTACATTTTCTTTCCACTGAAGAGCAAATAATTCCAAAATAAGCAGAGATGGTCCATCTCCTCTGGGGATTTGGTTTAACTTTAAAGAAGTAATTGAAAGTATACTAGAAAATATAGTAGAATTCACCCTAAGATTCAGGCTGCACCATTTAGGTCAATGTAACTGAAATATAGAAATATCACTATCAAGATTAAAGTAGCAAACTAGTACTAGAACTAAAGTAAAAATGTTTCACCCACTTTGTTACTGTTGTAGTCTTCTGAAGAAAATTTGATTTCCAGCCTCAGAAATGATAAGTTAAAGCTGCTGTCAGTTCATCTCTAAACACATCCAGACTGCAGTTTAATAAAATCGGCAGCTGACTCTTCTTTAACCACTTTCCCTCTTCCTATTCTGGCTTAAATACTGACTCGGCAGTTTATTGCTCTTTATCTGATATTCAACACTTCATCAAGCTATGTGTGACATGCTGAAAATCCCAGAGGAGAAAAAGCAGCACACAGCTAAAAAAGAAACATGTTTAAACTTGTTTACTTTAAAAGTCTCTGCACATGTCATTTAATATGTTCATATATTCCTGAAACATCTAATCACCAGGTTTTCAAGTTAGCATCAAAGCAATTTGTAATTGCAAATAAATTTTTTTTGGTTTTGTTTTCCGCATTAATTATTTTTCTCATCTTTAATAAGATACAGTATATTACAGTTACGACAGCTGTCACAAAACAACAACCCCTCAGTGTTTTTAAGATGTGCAGTTGGGTTTTGGTGGTTCTGATGCTTAGATGTAAGTGAGAGGCAGAAATACAAACTACATCAGGCATCATAATAGGGGAAACAACGAACAAGCCCATCAGGTTATTGATACTCACAGAAACAGTGATTAATCACATTTAAATCACAGAATGACAATCTTCCTGCCAGACTTGCCAGACTCACATCAGTGTGACCACACAGGGGATCATTAACTTGAGGAATCGTGATAAGGAGAGGCATTTCTGATTCTGGAACAATGTGCTGATGGCAATTAGCAATCCTCTATAGTGAAAAATAAGCCTCTGTATAGGAGACATATATTATATTATTCATTTTTATTTGTTTCTAAAGTTTGGGGCACAGTTTTGACAAAGTGACAGGTCAGAATCTTCAGTATCTGCTGTCGGATCTCTTTAGTTCTGATACCGTAGATGATTGGGTTGAAACAGCTGGGGAACAGTGGGTACATGGTGCTGACAAAAACTCGAATGGCTGCAGGAAAATTGTTTCTGATGCGAAATGACAGAAAAGCAGTGAGTACGATGACCAGACTGACGCTGATTACCACAATGTGCGTAACACATGTATGAAGAGCTTTTGCACTTGATATCCCTGAGCTCAGCACAGAGGTGAAAATGATTATGTAAGAAGTGAGGGTAAACAAGAAATCAACCACAATGACGAGGAACACTGAAATTAACCCCACCAGGCTGTTGATGGCAGTGCTTCCACAGGCCAGCTCCACCAAGGCCATGTGCTCACAGAAACAGCCTTCTATCACATTACTTAAGCAGAATGTCAGCCTTCCTGCTAGGATCACTACTACCATAACTAAGAACACATTTCTGATCAAAAGTGGAATCACAAACTTTAGAAATTTTGGTAAAGCCATGCATTCATTGTAGTAGAGAGGTCTGCAGATGGCAAAGTATCGGTCCAGGGCCATCCATCCCAACAACGTGGACTGAAAAGCTCCTACAAAGTGAATAAAGTACATCTGAAACAAGCAGCCGTTCAGAGAGATTCCCCTCCAGTCAAACAAGAAGCTCAGCAGCATGTTGGGAACAAAGACCAGTGGGAGGCTCAGGTCCACGAATGCCATTCCAGCAATAAGAATGTACATCGGTGAATGGAGGCTTCTTTGGGAAATGACAACGTACAGCAGCAGAGAGTTAGCTGACAGCGACAAGATGAACATGATGGAGAAGGGAAGGAAGAGAACAGGCCTCAGGGTTTGAAGCTCATTAAAACCATTGAGAATAAAGTGTCTGTGGGAGGAAATATTCATCTTCTTCTCCTTGTAAAACTACCTCTTCCACAGCTTTAGATCAACCCACCTGAACAGAGGAACAGAAAAATTATTTGGTTTTGTCTGAAAGTACTTTGTAAAAAGAGATTTAACAAAACATTTAAAAAACAGGACCAGAGATTGTTGCCAGGTCAGCCAAATAATTACAATAAACATAAGACAAATTTAATATTCAATGAACCAGTTTCTAAGAAAGTAATATTTTACATCAGTTCCACAAAACAGTGAAGCCAGAACGTTGTCATCAGTTTACAATCCCACAATGATGATTGTTTTCTTTGATTCTTTTTTCTTTGCCTTAATATGTTTTAAGACTATGACTTTTTCAGGGGTACATCAAGGTTTGTCTCAGTTTTGGATTACTGTCAGAAAAAAAGAGTTTTGGAAATGTATCTAAGTGACTTTTTACAAATGCTTCTTTCATCCAAAAAAAAAAAGGTTTTTAAAAAACTTGACTAAAACATATTGGAATCGAATGATTCAGTCTGTGGAATAAGATATTAGAACTTGTTAAACAGAAACATCACTATTTAGATTACTAGATAAATCACTAGAACCAAGGTATAATGTATGACAGCAGAGTATATGTCTGTAATGCTCCCAGCCCACTGATGCTGCAGGACACAAAAATCAGAAAAAGTTTAAGTTTTAACCTGCTGCTCTGTAGCTCATCTCTAAACACATTAACTCTCCTCCAACCATCCCACCACCCACCTGTCCTGGCTGAGCCAGAGTCAGGACTTTAATGCTCTCTGATTAACGCCTTTATCGTTGCGGACTGAAAATCCCAGAGAGCAACAGAATGACAGAGCCAAATAGAAACACAATGTTTGAAAAGTCTTGTGTTTTACCTTAAAGACACTGCGCAGATGTCTTCTAACATTTTGAACATGGCCCATACATACTCTATGTGGAATGCCTCTGCCAACAACCAGGAAAATCCTCCATAATTGCAAATTTAAGACCTTGAAGACAGAGGCCTCAGCCATATGTTTGCAATCCAGGACTGAAGAGAGTAGACAGGAGTACAGGGAGATGCAGCATACGGTGAAGGTAGATGTGGCAAAGGCCAAACAAAGAGCATATTAGGACTTGTATGTTAGGCTGGACACTAAAGAGGAAAAGGTGGATTTGTACAGGTTGGCCAGACAAAGAGATAGAGATGGGAAGGATGAGCAGCAGGTTAGTGTGATTAAAGATGAGGATGGAAATGTACTGACAGGTGCCAGGAGTGTGATGGGAAGATGGAAGGAGAACGAAAATGAAAGAGAACAAAGAGTAGAAGAGGTGACTGGTGTGGAGCAGGAAGTAGCAAAGATTAGTAAGAGTGAAGTGAGGAGGACTTTGAAGAGGATGAAGAGTGGAAAGGCAGTTGGTCCTGATGACATACCTGTGGAGGTATGGAAGTGTCTAGGAGAGGTGGCAGTAGAGTTTCTGACTAGTTTGTTTAACAAGATCTTGGAGAGTGAAAAGATGCCGAGGACTGGAGGAAAAGTGCTGGTGCTGGTGCCCATTTTTAAGATGTGCAGAGCTGTGGCAACTACAGAAGAATAAAGTTGATGAGCCAAACAATGAAGTTGTGGGAAAGAGTAGTAGAAGCTCGGCTAAGAGCAGAGGTGAACATTTGTGAGCAGCAATATGGTTTCATGCCTAGAAAGAGTCCAACAGATGCAGTATTGAAATGGTCTGCACTTATATAGCAGACCATTCAATAGTTGTTGGTTCAATATATATATTGAACCAACAATTGTGAAATTGGTGGACAACCGCTCTACCTTCCTGCACCACTGTCACCCCATTTGCTTTGAGGATGCTGATGGATAGGTACAGAAAAGGTAACAGGGAGTTGCATTGTGTCTTTGTAGATTTAGAGAAAGCGTATGACAGGATGCAGAGAGAGGAGCTGTGGTATTGTATGAGGACGTCTGGAGCGGCAGAGAAGTATGTTAGAGTGGTGCAGGACAGGTATGAGAGCTGTAAGACAGTGTTGAGGTGTGGTGTTGTGTTATAAAAGAGTATCAGCAAGAATGAAAGGAAACATGTTCAAGACAGTGGTGAGACCAGAGATGTTGTTCGGCTTAGAGACAGTGGCACTGAAGAAAAGACAGAAGGCAGAGCTGGAGGTAGCAGAGCTTAAGATGTTGAGGTTCTCTTTGGGAGTGACGAGGATGGATAGGATCAGGAATGAAGACATCAGAGGGACAGCTCATGTTAGATGTGTTGGAGATAAAGTCAGAGAGGCCAGATTGAAGTGGTTTGGACATGTTCAGAGGAGAAACTGTGAATATATCAGTAGAAGGATGCTCAGGTTGGAGCTGCCAGGCAGGAGGTCTAGAGGAAGACCAAAGATTTGTGGTGGTGACCCCTGAAAGGGAACAGCCGAAAGGAAAACAAAAAGAAATGGGTACTCAATGAAGATATTGTTTATGACTATCTGTACCAACCTCGTGAGTGATACACAAGTGAAAAATTTGATGCTTGACCTCCCAGAACTAAGCACTGAGCTTAATATAACATCATAAGACGCAGCGATAGAGATGAAGTCAACCACGTTAGTGAAGCACATGGTCACAAATCCCACAAGGTTGTTAATGGTAATGCTTCCACAGGCCAGCTCTACCAAGGCCATGTGCTTACAGAAACAGTGAAGAACAGAATGACAATCTTCCTGCTAGACTCAAAATCAGTGTGATTAAAAGGACATTTCTTACCATGAGGGGGATCATAAACTTGAGGAATCTTGATAGTGAGTACAGAGGAGTGCAGATGGCAAAGTAGCGGTCCAGTGCCATCCACACCAGTACTGTGGACTGAAAAGCCCCAACAAAGTAAATGAAGTGCATCTGAACCAGGCAGCCAATCAGGGAAATTCCCTTCCAGTCAAACAAAAAGCTTAGCAGCATGTTGGGGATGAAGAACAGCAGGCGGCTCATGTCCAATGATCCAAAATGCAGCAGCTTGCCTCATTTTTAATCAGCCAAAAAAGACCCATGTCGCACCACTCTTTAGATCTCAAGTCAAGTCAAGTCAAGTGGCTTTTATTGTTATTTCTACTATAGACAGTGGTTCACAGTACACAGTAGAAACGAGATAACGTTCCTCCAAGAACCAAGGTGCTACAAACAACACAAGCTATAGTAAAGTGCATCGAGTGCAACCAAGTGCAAACAGTGCAGACGAAAAACAGTACAGACAGACAGTGTAGACAGACAACACAAGTAACACAGGACAGGACACAAAACCCAAGACAGTGCCGACCAGTAAACCTACTGTATACTATTTTACAGTACAGTACAGTACAGTCAAGTGTGCTAAGGGTGTAAAAAAGAGCAGCATGTAAACAGTATAGTGCATTTAAATGTCCAGCATGTAAACAGTGCAATTGCATTTGAATGTGCAAAAAACAGCAGGTAAACAGTGTAGTGCGGTAAATGTAGAATGATAAAAGTAAATAAATAATAAATAAGTGGTGGTGGAATGAAATGAGTAGTGAGTGATGAGAATGTGCTGAGTTCGGTTTGCAGTGTGTTTAAGTTCCATTTCAGTTCTGTGTGTTGAGGAGCCTGATGGCTTGCGGGAAAAAACTGTTGCATAGTCTGGATGTGGTGGCCTGAATGCTTCGGAACCTCTTTCCTGATGGCAGGAGTGCGAAGAGTGTGTGTGATGGGTGTGTGGGGTCGTCCACAATGCTGTTGGCTTTGCGGATGCATCGTGTTGTGTAAATGTGCATAATGGAGGGCAGAGAGACTCTGATGATCTTCTCAGCTGTCCTCACTATCCTCTGTAGGGTCTTGCGATCCACGACGGTGCAGTTCCCAAACCACGCAGTGATGCAGCTGCTCAGGATGCTCTCAATGGTCCCTCTGTAGAACATGGTCAGGATGGGGGGAGGGAGCCTTTCCTCAGCCTTCTCAGGAAGTAGAGACGCTGCTGGGCTTTCTTGGTGATGGAGCTGGTGTTGACTGACCAGGTGAGGTTGTCCGCCAGATGAACACCAAGGAATTTGGTGCTCTTGACTATCTCCACTGAGGATCCATCGATGATCAATGGAGAATGGTCGCTCTGTGCTCTCCTGAAGTCCACAACCATCTCTTTAGTTTTGTCAACGTTCAGAGACAGGTTGTTTGCTCCACACCAGGCTGTTAACAGTTGCACCTCCTCTCTGTAAGCTGACTCGTCATTCTTGCTGATTAGACCCACCACGGTCGTGTCATCGGCAAACTTGACTATGTGGTTTGAGCTGTACATTGCTACACAGTTGTGCATCAGCAGAGTGAACAGCAGAGGGCTGAGCACACAGCCCTGAGGGGCTCCAGTGCTCAGTGTGGTGGTGCTGGAGATGTTGTTCCCGATCCGGACTGACTGGGGTCTCCCAGTCAGGAAGTCCAGAATCCAGTTGCAGAGGGAGGTGTTCAGGCCCAGTATGCTCAATTTCTTGATCAGGTGCTGAGGGATGATTGTGTTGAATGCTGAGCTGAAGTCAATGAACAGCATTCGTACGTATGAGTCCTTATTGTCCAGGTGGGTGAGGGCCAGATGGAGGGTTGTGGAGATGGCATCGTCCGTGGAACGATTTGGACGATACGCAAACTGCATGGGGTCCAGGGAGGTTGGGAGTTGGGTCTTAATGTGCCTCATGACGAGCCTCTCGAAGCACTTCATCACGATGGGTGTGAGCGCGACGGGACAATAGTCATTGAGGCAGGAGACAGTAGACTTCTTAAGCACAGGCAGGATGGTCGTTGCCTTGAGGCGCGTAGGAACAACGTTGCTGCTCAGGGAGATGTTGAAGATGTCTGTGAAGACATCCGCTAGCTGTTCTGCGCACTCCCTGAGCACTCTGCCAGGAATGTTGTCTGGTCCAGCAGACTTCCGTGGATTAACTCTGCATACAGTTTTCCTCACTTCAGCTGTGGTTAGACAGATCACCTGGTCACTGGGAGGAGGAGTGGACTTCCTCGCCTTCACGTTGTTCTGTGCCTCAAACAGGGCGTAGAAGAGGTTCAGCACATCTGGGAGGGAGGCGTCGCAGTCACAAGCAGGTGAAGTTGTCTTGTAGTTCGTGATCGCCTGGATGCCCTGCCACATGCGCCAGGTGTCTCCGCTTACAACATACAGCAGCAAGGAGGTTGGCCGACAGTGACAGGATAAACACAATGAAAAAAGGAATGACAAGGAAATGTCTTAGTGTTCCATATTCACTGAAGCCATTGAGGATAAAGTGTTTATGTGAGACATTGTCCATCTTCTAGTCCAGTGTTTTAGTTTGATTAGCCTGGAAGCAGATGGATGCCAAATTTAACTTCTTTTCTACAACAGCTTTTTTCTCTTTAATGTTTTGTTGTTGTACAAAGAAACATTAGACGTGATTGTCTACTAAACTAACAGTCAACCACCAATATTTAAAGCATAGAACGGCCCAATACTGCTACTGTCTGATAACCAGATATCCAAAGAATGTCAGCTCAAAATAAAAAGGTTTTGAAAATGTGCAACAGCAGTTTCTGCTGTGTATATATGTGTGTGTATATATACACACATATATACATATGTTACGCCCCTGTCTAGGGGGTCAGGGTGCAACATACAAAGATAAATTAGGCTGTTCCCTGTCCGGTCACCAAACCAAAATCCAGGATCCAGATGTTCCAACAGTATGACATTTATTTTAAATGAAAGAAAATGTCATACAAACATGACACTATAACTCAGGGCGAACCAAGGCCAAAATAATAAACAAAATAAGCTATTTCCCAAAGAAAGTGCTAGCTAGCCTGATAGAAATAAACAAAACAAAAGACAGTCACTAACCCTAACTCCCTAATGTGAAAACAAGAGAAAACAATCAAAAGAAGATGTCCGTTCACCCCTACAGATTCAATACTATTTACAAAATATACAATATCTATACAAAACCGTGGCAGAAAGTCTAACAATTCAAAAATGCTCAACAAGGTCTCAACAAGGACGAGCATTCACCATGTGCTCATATGCTGAATTGATGAAATAATCAAGCGCTAAGAACTAGTTAAAGGATTTTCATGTATGCTAAAGTTAATGTAGCAGAAGTTTATGTCACGGAAATATTTTATTTGAGCCCAGTGTTGAAGGACCAAGTTGTCTCTAGCACCTTGTGGTGTCGGAGTTTTCTTTCTACTGTGTCACTTAAGGGGTTTTGGAGTTTCTTCAGACCAGGGATTGGACACTCACCACTGCGGTCATCCACGCACTCAATACCAGGCCTGTTTCTGTACTATGGATCCAGACCACTGTACCCTCCCCAGGGAATTCCCCACCACTGACTCCAGATTGGCTTATCCACTTGTCAAGTCAGTCATCATTGCAGTACTTAAGGATCCATTTCTACTGCCAAGGCCATGCTCCACTCTACACCATAATCACCTCCCTAGACCTGCATTAGCTCAGACATCACTACCACCTCACCTGTATCCACCCTGTACTTCCACCTCAAGACACTCAAGGTGCACTCCCTCCCTCACCTCCACTCCAGACACCAGGATGGCATAAACACCCCTTCAACCATTCCACCATAATTCCAGCCCCTAAGAAAGCTACTATCACAGCGCTAAATGAGTACAGGCCAATCGCTTTGATGTCTGTGATCCTTTGAACGATTAGTGAAAAACATCACATGGCCCCAGACAATCAGCTGGTGCTGGGGTACCCTCAAAACAACCTGGAACTAAACATGCTCAAGACTGTAGAGATAAGAGTGGCTTTCAGGAGAAATCCAGACCAGAACACTTAGCCACTACATGCCCAAACAAAAACACACATTGCACTTTAGAGAGCAAGTTCACCAATTTTCAATTTGCTCCCCATGGCTTAAGTTTAGGGTGTGAATATACAATAATGCTTTTAAACTTCTGGCTAAAAATGCCTCCAGACGAAATCACCCACAGGAGCTCTGGAAAAGCAGGTTCACCACTATCACAACCTTCATAGTGTGAGCAACGAGATGACAATCTCAAATGAAGGTTCCTCCAAGTGATGTCATCTGCAAGCATTTTTCAGATAAAAAGCATTATTGTATATTTACACCCTAAGCTAAAAACATGCAAGTTAAAAATTGGTGAAGCTGCCCTTTAAATACAGGAATGACTGAGTTGGAACTGCCACACACACTGCACTTGGGTCTGTTTTTTTTAGGCCATTTTTACACTGTCTATAGTTCTTATCTCTTTTCGTGTTTTGTGTGGATAACATAAAAGCTGAGTCAATAGAGCACAGGCCAACCACCGCCTGGTTCTGAGAAAAACTAAATAGAAAAATCTAAAAATACCTTTACTTCCACTACAAAACACACACTCCAAACATTACATCATTCTTCATAAACTATTTCATTTTCTGGAAAATAAACATAAATGTAAATGTTATTTAGTTCATAGATTGTGTTTGTAAGGTGGACAGAAAGTGGCAGTGGGGACCTTCATCATGTTTACTCTATTATTTCACAGTAACGAGCCCCGACGGAGCTCCGCTCTTTCTCAGCTTCAACAACATCCGCAATTTCCATCTGAAACAACTTGAGACCAGACCCAAGAGGCTCTGTGAGGACGCTTGGACATGCTGGAAGTTCTTAGTGTTACCAGTGTTACTAACAGGCTCATTAGTACACTCTGCATCACGAGAAATCATGGGAGAACACTGTTGTCTCTATGGTTACTTTTGAAAACAGAGCAGTAAGAAGCTTTTCATTTGATTGTTTAAACTCCTGTGTAGTGGCCACAGGACAATGCTTTGTTTTCAGCTGGAGTTTGGATGAAGCAACCAAAAATACTTTTTCCAAATAAAAGTGACATTTTCACAATGGAAGCTCTTTGCAACTAAAACACCTTTGACTGTTTAGTTTACAAACCTTTACTTTTAAGATTGATCTTTACTGCATGTATTTTCAGAAACTTTCTCTATGTATGTGACTACACTTTCACCCAGAAAATCATAGAATGAAACAAATAAATACTGTTGCACAATAAACATTTACTGTCCTGAAACTGTTTAACTATAAGGTCATAAAGAGGATGTGAGCTGTTCTCCATAATGTTCTGCACATCTCAGTATGTAGCATCTTCCTATACACAACCCACTATACAGGTTCCAAGGTAATCCCTGGAGATGTCCTTAGCACATAGCCAGCTTACTGTCACTGGCTCCAATATTGGCCTTGCAGATAACACCAAAACATATTTCACTTTACACAAGACTGGTAATAGATTTTAAACACATTGAAGGACCTAAGCTTCCCCAAGATGTAGACTGTGTTCTGCGCTAAACATAAATATGATTGCATGCTGAGTTGTGGTGGCCACAAGTGCAGATGTCCCCAGCCCCAGCAATGTTTAACATTTACATTATAATTAGTCTTTCGGTAGAATCTTTTATCGAAGGCCACTTTCAAGTGATGTACTATATAAAGCAAAAATATTTCTTTGCTTAGGAGCTTTTCCTATCCAGACACCTTTTGTTCAATTCAATTAAATTCAACTTTATTTATATAGCGCCAACTCACAACAAAGTCATCTCAAGGTACTTTACAAAATAAAGTCAAACCTATACAGATATGTAAAGAGAACCCAACAATTCCCCCCATGAGCAAGCCATAGGCAAAAGTGGAGAGGAAAAACTCCCTTTAACAGAATTCAATTCAATTTCAATTCAACTTTATTTATATAGCGCCAATTTACAACAAAATCATTTCAACCCAACAATTCCCCCTGGAGCAAGCCATAGGCAACAGTGGAGAGGAAAAACACCCTTTAACGGAAGAAACCTCCAGCAGAACCAGGCTCAGGGTGGACGGCCATCTGCCTCGACCGGTTGGGGTGAGTGGAAAGGGGAGAGAGAAAAGAACAGAGCAACAAAAAGCAACAACAAAACATCGGGCAGATTGGTAGGACCAGTAGCTTCACGCTGGAAGACACACAGCTTCAAAGCCGGGGGACACCTGCAGAAAGGGACAGAGAGAAGGGGACAGAGGAGGACAAAGACAACTACGGGAGAGAACACACAGAGTTAATGACATACAGTGGTGACAATTGCGGGATGAGAGGAGAGGAGAGATGGTCAAGAGGAGGAAAGGAGCTCAGTGCATTGGGGGGTGGGTCCCCCAGCAGTCTAAGCCTATGGCAGCATAACTGTAACTAACCATATGGTTTATTAAACAGGAAGGTTTTAAGCCTAGACTTAAAAGTAGAGAGGGTGTCTGCTTCCAGAATCTGAACTGGGAGCTGGTTCCACAGGAGAGGAGCTTGATAGCTAAAGGCTCTGCCTCCCATTCTACCTTTGGAAATTCTGGGAATCACAAGTAGGCCTGCATTCTGAGAGCGAAGTGATCTACTGGGATGATATGGTGCTATGAGGTCTTCTATATATGATGGAGCCTGACCCTTTCGAGCTTAAGCAGGGTTTTTGGGTTAATTGGAGGCTCTTCAAGGAGTTACTGGGGCATCCTGAAAGTAAGGAATTACAGCAGTCCAACCTAGAGGTAACAAATGCATGGACCAGTTTTTTGGCACCACTTTTAAACAGGATGCTCCTAATTTTAGCAATGTTACGTAGGTGGAAGAAGGCTGTTCTAGAAATGTTTTTTATATGTGAGGTAAAGGAGAAATCCTGGTCAAAAATAACTCCAAGGTTCCTTGCAGTAGTACTGGAGGCCAGACTTATTCCATCTAGAGTAACGACATGGTTGGACTTCATATTTCTGAGATGTTTGGGCCCAAATACTATGACTTTAGTTTTGTCTGAGTTTAAAAAATTGTGGGACATCCAACTCCATAGTGTGCATGGAGGATTCATCATCAACATGAACAAATTGAAATCTATCAGATAGATAAGATTTAAACCAACCTAGTGCAGTTCCTTTTCCTAAAGGATTTTAGAAATAAAGGGGAGATTAGATATTTGTCTGTAATTGGCTAAAACATCTGGGTCAAGACAGGGTTTTTTAAGTAGTGGTTTAATTACAGCTACCTTAAAGGCCTGTGGTACATAGCCTGTTTCTAAAGAGAGATTTTTGATATCTAATACGAACATATCTATTAATGGTAAAGCTTCCTTGAGCAGCTTAGTTGGAATAGGGTCTAGCAGACAGGTTGTTAGTTTAGATGAGGTAATAATTGAAGTTAGCTCAGAGAGATCTATGGGTAAAAAGCAGTCTAACAGGGATTGGGGCCTTATCGATGACTCTAGCACTGTTGTACATGAAGATCTATCTGCAGTATTTGGGGGGAGGATCTGGTGAATTCTTTCTCTAATAGCTACAATTTTATTCATAAAGAAAGTCATGAAGTCATTGCTGCTCAGAGTTAAGGGAAAACTAGGCTCAACAGAACTATGGCTCTTAGTCAGCCTGGCTACAGTGCTGAACAGAAACCGGGGATTGTTCTTGTTTTCTTCTATTAATGATGAATAATATGCTGTTCGGGCATCACAGAGAGCTTTTTTGTACATTTTTAAACTATTTTTCCAGGCTAAATGAGATTCTTCTAACTTTCTGGAACGCCACTTCCTTTCTAACTTTTGTGTTGCCTGTTTTAAGTTGCGTGTTTGTGAACTATACCATGGAGATCACCTCTGCTGGTTTACTGCCTTCTTTTTCAGAGGGGCAACACTATCAAGTATTGAACGTAGTGAGGCTGCAGAATTGTCAACAAGATAATCAAATTGTACAGGAGTAACATTAAGGAGACTACTTTCCATTGTACTGACATATGATGAAGCAAATGAATTTGTTAACAGCTTTTTCACTTAAGCATCTGCTATAGTGGAATTTTTCTTTAACTCCTCTATAGTCCATTATTGTAAATTCAAATGTTATTAGAAAATGGTCAGAAAGACGAGAGTTGTGAGGAAATATTGTTAAAATATGAGTTTTAATTCCATGCGTAAGGACAAGGTCTAACGTGTGACTAAAACAGTGAGTGGGTTTATTTACATTTTGGGAAAAACCCATCAAATCTAATAATGAATTAAATACAGTGTTGAGTCAGTTACTGTCAGCATCTACATGAATGTTAAAGTCACCCACTATAATGACTTTATCTGTGCTAAGCACTAAATCAGATGGAAATTCAGAAAAGTTTATCAAAAACTCTGAATAAGCGACTGGAGGACGGTACACGTTAACAAATAATAGTGGTTTTTGAGTTTTCCAGTTTGGGTGTGAAAGGCTAAGAGTAAGGCTCTCAAATGAGTTACAACTATGTTTAGGTCTAGGATTTATTAGTAAGCTTGAGTGAAAAATTGCTTGTACTCCTCCACCTCGGCCTGTGCTTCTAGTAACATGATAATTAATATTACTTGGGGGGGTTGACTCATTTAAACTGACATATTATTCCTGCTGCAACCAGGTTTCACTAAGACAGAATAAATCGAATTGATGATACTAACAGAGATTTAGAAGAGAGAGATCTGATATTTAATAATCCACATTTAATAGTTTTGGGGGTTTGTTCTGTAAGAGGAGTAGTCTTAACTTTTATTAGGTTATTATGATTAACTCCTCTTGTGGTCAGTTTTGGTTTATGTAATTTAGATGTTCGGGGACCAAACACAGTCTCTATAGGTATGTGGGAGTTGTGGGGGTGTAATAGCTGTAAAACTCCTCTCCTGTTGAGCCAGCTCCCAGTTAAGATTCAAGAGGCAGACACCCTCTCTACTGTCAGGACTAGGATTAAAACTGTGTTTTTAAAGATTACGGTTTAAGATGGTTTACTGACTCCGAACCAGATCTTAGTTAAGCTGCTATAGACTTGGACTGCCGGGGGACCCCCTGATGTACAAAGTTCCTCTCCTGTCCAAATATATGTCACCATTGCATGACACTGACTTTGTTTCTTACTCCCATAGCTGTGCTTTTCCCTGTCTGTCTCTCTCTCTGTCCCTTTGTGCAGGTGTCCCAAGCTTTGGAGTTTTGGAATGTGCAGTTACTGCTCCTACCATCCTGCTCAATGTTTTGTTTGTTCCTTCCTGGTGCTCTTCTTTCCTTTTCAATTTCCACTGTCCATCACCCCAACTTGTCAAAGCCACCATCAACTGTTTATTTCATTAAAGACAGTATTTCTCTTTTTCATCTACACCTTCATCTAGTGCTGCTCAAAGGGGATTTGGAAAGTTTTCCCTGTAAATGAGAAACAAATGCCAAGTTGAAGTGAGTAATGATTATGTCACCTCAAAAATATGTCCTCCACCTTACAGAAATATAATAATTTTTCAAAGCTGGAATGTGAAGTCTATTATAGTCACACTACCCAAAATCACCCATATGTACCCATATTTGAGTACAACTAAAATATCTTCATAGAGGTGACTGATATGGATTTAGATGCTTGAGTACAAATGTGTTCATTAATTCCTGTCTTTACCACCTTCGCCTGAAAACCCTGAAAATGGCAAGGGAATTGAGCTTTGTGTCAAGCCTACAATGATCTGAAGTGGGTTAATTAAAACACCTTTTATTATTTAAGTCAAGACAACTGACACTGTTTGAGTAATTTATTTTAAATCGGCAGCTTTGTAATTACATTTTTTGATTTTCCCTTAACTATTAAGAGCATAGTTATTGGTCTGCACATATATATTTTTTAAAAATGGTGTAAAACTTGTATGTCTGCATTTACAAATGGAAACGACCAATAAGTTGAGTACAAGTTCAATCACCAATTAAAATTATGGGAAAGCTCCAATAACTTGGAAGAAAACAGACAAATGCTCCGCTACTGCACTGGAACACTAGTAGCTAGATATCAGATTTTTACATGCACTGTGGATTTTTGACAGCTTCAGGCCATACATAACCGGATTGAAAAGTGGTGGACAAGTGAGAAAGTATAATGATAAGAAAATTCGCAAACTATTGGGTACACTGTTCATATTGAATCTGCTCTGTAAAATTTCAAAACAAGCTCCAGAAGAGAAGTTCAGTAGAGAAATGAGGTGAGGTGTGCAGGTATTGACAGCTTTTTGTCTGGTCTGTTTAGAACCAGAAAAACAAACTATAAAAATCCTCATGTAAGTGTAAATAATTAAAATTAGAGGACCAAAGACTGACAAGGCACTGACAACTAATCCATAGATGTTATTGACTGTAGTGTCATAGCAGGCCAGTTTCACAATAGAGTAGTTATCACAATACACTTTGTTAATGACATTCCCACACAGCTGTAAAGGAACAATCAAAGGCAGTGTAAAAAAATTAACAAGAATTGGTGGTAACCATATTATGGCAATGAAGGTGGCAACTTTTTTAAATGTCATACATGTATTATATTGTAGAGGATAACAGATAGCAAGGTATCTGTCATAAGACATGATGGCTAAGTTTAAAAACTCTACACTTCCATAAGAGTATACTAAGAAAATCTGCAGGAAACAGAATGAAGCAGAAATAATGTGAGTGTCAGAGAGGATCTGAACCAGAAGGGATGGAAACAACCCTGTACTTCCATACAATCCATTTACAAACAGGCTGCACAGAAAAATGTACATAGGTTCATGTAAACTTCTGTTTATACATATAACCACAATAAGCAACACATTGGCAAATATAATTAAAAAATATAAAGATAGAACAATCATGAAATATAAGTACTTAAACAGCCCATTGTCAAAATAGGAGGCCAGTGTAAAATATAAAACCTGCGTAGAGTTTAACATGAGTTTCCTTCTGGTTTAGAATATCAAATAAGCAAGGTTTAATTTACATTTTTTTGTAAATGTAACTGGGAGTTATTACTGTCGCAAACTGCTTGTTATGCACAGTGTGCAGCTGAAACTTCAAGCACATACAAACAGACGTCAGCATAAAAATACTGAGCAGATCCATTATCACAAAAACTATTTTCATTAAAAGCCCCTTAATGTACCACTGTCTCTGCAATACCAATAGAATTCTTGGGTTCAAAATGATAAAAAACAAGTTTGTGATGTGTAAAAGTGAGCATTGGCCTCCTGCCCCACTTTAGTCATACTGCAAATCCCTGAGCAGCTTTGACTTCTTTTAAACTTTTCAAGAGGGAAAACACCCAAAGCAGCAGTGTGACGTCATTCTGAAAAACACTACTGATTGATTTTATTTGCTCTATTTGAACAAAGAAATAATTGTAGAACACCTGCACTCATAAAAATATAAAAGAAAATTACTTGTTTATTGTTGCAGCATAAAAATATATTTCACAAATGTATCGTCTATAAATTATTTATTTATGTAAAAAAAAAAAAAAAAAAAAAAAAAAAAGCAATGTAATGAAGGATGTAGCTCAGTCAGTAAACATAGTCATCCACGGACCATAGGCTCAGTGGTTCGATCCCTGGTCCTGACTATATGTCAAAGTGTCTCTGGGCAAGACCCTGAAACCCATGAACTGCACAGTGCCGGTCCAAGCCCAGTAGAAATTGTGGAGGGTTGCGTCAGGAAGGGCATCTGGCTTAAAAATTGCCAAATCAACATGCTTATCAATGATGACATGCTTTTATCATGATTGATAAAATCATACATTTTATATATTAATTCATTATTAGATTAAATTGTTTTTTCCCAAAATGTAAATAAACCCACTCACTGTTTTAGTCACATGTTAGACCTTGTCCTTACGTATGGAATTGAAGCAGATAGTTTAACAATATTTCCTCACAACTCTCGTCTCTCTGACCATTTTCTAATAACATTTGAATTTACAACAACAGACTATATAGCAGTTAGGGAAAAATTCCACTATAGCAGCTTCTTAACTGAAAAAGCTGTCAACATATTTAAAAAATATATTTTTTCATCATTTGCTTCACCATATGTTAATACAATGGAAAGTAGTCTCCTTAATGTTACTTCTGCACAAATAGATTATCTTGTTGACAATTCTGCAGCCTCACTACGTATAATACTCGATAGTGTTGCCCCTCTGAAAAAGAATGCAGTAAACCAGAAGAGGCGATCTCCATGGTATAGTTCACAAACTCACAACTTAAAACAGGCAACACAAAAGTTAGAAAGGAAGTGGCGTTCCAGAAATTTAGAAGAATCTCATTTAGCCTGGAAAAATTGTTTAAAAATGTACAAAAAAGCTCTCTGTGATGCCAGAACAGCATATTATTCATCATTAATAGAAGAAAACAAGAACAACCCCCGGTTTCTGTTCAGCACTGTAGCCAGGCTGACTAAGAGCCATGGTTCTGTTGAGCCTAGTTTTCCCTTAACTCTGAGCAGCAATGACTTCATGACTTTCTTTATGAATAAAATTGTAGCTATTAGAGAAAGAATTCACCAGATCCTCCCCACAAATATTACAGATAGATCTTCATGTACAGCAGTGCTGGAATCCCTGTTAGACTGCTTTTTACCCATAGATCTCTCTGAGCTAACTTCAATTATTACCTCATCTAAACCAACAACCTGTCTGCTAGACCCTATTCCAACTAAGCTGCTCAAGGAAGCTTTACCCTTAATAGATACGTTCATATTAGATATCATCAATCTATCTTTAGAAACAGGCTATGTACCACAGGCCTTTAAGGTAGCTGTAATTAAACCACTACTTAAAAAACCCTGTCTGGACCCAGATGTTTTAGCCAATTACAGACCAATATCTAATCTCCTTTATTTCTAAAATAACTGAAAAAGTAGTTGCAAAACAATTATGTGTTTACCTTCATAGGAATAATTTGTATGAAGACTTTCAGTCAGGATTTAGACTTCATCATAGTACAGAAACAGCCCTGGTAAAAGTCACCAATGATCTTCTCATGGCCTCAGATAATGGGCTCATCTCTATACTTGTTCTGTTAGATCTTAGTGCTGCATTTGATACCATTGATCATAACATTTTATTGAAGAGACTGGAACATGAAATTGGAATTACAGGAACTGCACTAGGTTGGTTTAAATCTTATCTGATAAATTTCAATTTGTTCATGTTAATGATGAATCCTCCATGCACACAAAGGTTATCATTTTTACTCCAGTGAAACAGTTTGACTTGATTAATTAATTTTTATTACCAAATGCACATTTCTACAAAAGGATACCTCAAAGGTGTGATTAAATTCAGACCATTAAGTAAATGGCTTAATATTAGACTTATTAAACCTTTGAGACATATTTTACAAAGTTTTGGCCATACATTAAAGGGCTGAAGAGCAGTTGGCATGCAAGGCTGTACAACAAAAAAAAAAAATATTATCATATTAAGGAGTCGGGTACACTCTGTTCTGTATACTTATTTATATTTTACCGAAAACAAGGTTTTTACATATGCTGCGTATTTTAGACATTTGAAGTCCATATAATACAGGGTTAAAGAGCGGCTGGAAAGTGATAAAATACAATGACAAAAAAATGCGTAGCATGTTGGGGACATTGTTCATGTTAAATCTGCTCTGTAACATTTCAAAGAAACAACCAAAAGAGAAGTTCAGCAGGGATGCCAGGTGAGGTGTGCAGGTACTGACAGCTTTCTGTTTAGTTTGTTTGGACCCAGAGAAACAAACTTGGACAATTTTCAAATAAGTATAAGAAATAAAAGTTAACGCAAGTGAGATTGTCCCAAAAGATGCAAAAAGCCCATACATGTTTGCTATATACCCATTTGAACATGCAAGCTTGACAACAGAGTGGCTATCACAGTAAACTTTGTAAATGGTGTTTCCACACAGTTCTGAGTGAGAATTTAAATATATTATAACAATACATGCAAGGAGAGGATATAACCATGTTGCAGCAATGAGTGTGGCAATCTTGTCAGCTGTCATACGTGTATTATATTGCAGGGGGTAACAGATAGCAATATACCTGTCATAAGACATGATAGTTAACGTTAAAAATTCAACAGCCAAATATGTGTGTACACAATACATCTGCAGAAAACAAACTGAAGGAGAAACTGTGTGAATGACAGAGAGGATCTGAACTAGAAGGGAGGGAAACAACCCTGTACTACCATACAATCCATTTACAAACAGGCTGCACAGAAAAATGTACATAGGTTCATGTAAACTTCTGTTCCTAGAGATAACCACAATGAGCAGAAGATTTATGCCAACAATAAAAATATAAAGAGACAGGACCATCAGGAAATAAAAATACTTTAACATTCCACTGTCAAAATATGCTGCAAATATAAAAAATGTAACATCTGTAGAGTTTATCATCATCCTCCTTCAGATATTCAATTCTACTGTGCACATAGTGAAATAATCATGTTACTTGTTTTTATAGCTGTAGATTTGACCATTGTTCTGACTTGTTTCAGCTTAAACATAATGCATACTTGAACAGATGTCAGTGGAATAATGCTGAACAAATTCACTGACAAGGACACAATTATAAAATAAATCTCTAAATTGATCATTTCCTTTGCAAATGCAATGATTTGATTTGAACTAACAACACCAGCTGATACTGTGAATCTGAGTATTCATCGGCTGCATTATTAAGTCATACCCTGCACCCTTTCTAAAATGAATTTCTACTATGACCTCTCTTACACTGCACACAGGGGACATCCTTGGTAGCAATAGGAAGAAGCTCCCACTGCTTGATATTAATATTGCATTAGTGTCAGAAAAAACAAGTGTCCAACATAACCTCAAACACAGTTTAGAAATTGTTTGTGCCGTACTGTCCAGAAATTACTAGGTCTCCAAAATGTGTGTGAATTTTTGAGCTGAAATCCAATGATGCTTTCTGGCATGTCTCAAAATTGGATATTTCAGTATGCTGTCAGATGCTTGGTTTTAGGAGTGTTTATAGCTATGAATGCAAATAGGCTTCTGCCCCCATGCTCCTTTTTTTAAGCATCTGCAAAGTCTTAACCAATGGGAAATGTACCTAGATATCAGAATAATCGACACCATGACTTACACCAGTGTTCATGTGGTTTTCGTGGGTACAGGGAAGTCGTGCAAGACTGCGAAAATCACAGTATTAGCAGGGCCGAATATGGCTGTAATAGTTAACCTCACCGGTTTCATTTGTAAGCAGCAGAGGCATGTACAGAACATTACAAAATGTTTATTCTGCTCTCACTTACCAGCATAAGTGGTAGGCAGATAGATGACTTATCAACACACGTATAACTGAACAGCTTTTTTCAGTTGTCATCGTGTCAGGAATCCACAGCAAAACCATTTTGATACTGTGTATTTTTTCCCTATTCTAACTATAATTCTAGTCGCAGTCTCCTTCATGGGTAAAGGCCATCTAAGGTTGAGAAGCTGCTGCCAGGGGCAGTGTAAAAAAATCCTATTTGCTAAGTCAATGCAGGCTCCATTTGCCAATTTATTTTCAGGGACCTAAAGTTGAACACAGCCTTTTAGCTTCCTCCAATCACCGCCAACTACCAAACCCTTTGTATAGGACTATGGGTAATTGGATTTGGCTATTTACTTATAGCCCCTTGTGCAAGCAGCTCGGTCACAACAAGAACCATCTCTTCCACAGCATTTAGGTTGATTGGGTACAGTTGTACTTATAGATAACCTTTTCCAACAATGGTGTGGGCAAACTCCAATTCCAACCAAGTCTGCCATGTTCTTGAATCAGAGCTCAGAGGCCTTGCTGAGAATTTTTCTGAGCCTCTCTTTGCACAGTCCTGAACTCAGAGTTCCTGGATGACTGGCACATCAACCTCTTTGAACCACTGTACTTTTTTAGTACTAAATTCAAGCTCAATCAATCTCTTTTCCATATTTTTGTAAAGGTTACACAGAGCTATTAAGTTGTAAAGACCCAACAGCCACACACTCTTCGTCGATACTCCACCTATTGCAGTCTCACTTTTGATATTTCAGTTTCCATTTGATATTCGATATTTCCATAGTTAGCATGCCTTCAGCCCATAGTCGATGATGGGTCATGGGCACACAGCTGACGTGTTCATCACATAGGGCTCACCCTCAATATTGGTGTAGTTTGCTTCTAGTAGGCATGCTCTGCTATGACCCGTCTTTGCTATGACCTTTGATTCAGGTAGTCAGGCTTTCTTGGCCTTTTTACAGAACTGTATAAGCTATGCCTTAACTGCCCATGTAACCTTCCAAACACAGCCTGAGACAATTATTTCTTGATGGCCACTATATGCAGTTTAGTTGGAGGCAGAGGCCAATTTTCTCTTTAACTCAACTTTGTTAAGACAATGAAAGGCCACCACGTTTTTCTGATGTCATAATGGTCGAATATCTAAAGCTTCTCAGGGTATCCCAGGGTATGCATCAATCGATAAAGACGTATGGTCTGGAGCTGGCTGAAAACTTGCTTGAAGGGTATCCCTCCAGAGAACCTGGTGATAATACAGGGTCTAAGTGAATTTGGCACGTCTAATCTTTTTGGCCCACTCTGGGATCAGGGGGCCTCTTTGCAGGTTTTGCTTTGCACTGCCTCATGATTTGATATATTTCAGCTCTTTATAGAGACCTTGCCGCTGATCTCCTTGATATTTATATAGCCCGTTTAAGGGCTGGAATGAAATAAGCCAAAGCATCTCCTCTCCTCCATGGTCTGCATCGTCAGGGCCTCTTAGACACATCTGTCGGTCATAATTAATAGCCACTCTTTACTTTCTCTATCACACCTCATTCAACAATACACCTCGCAATCAGTGAAGTTTCGAGACGGGCAATAACTGGTATTCAACTTCTTAACCTCCTTGTTCAGGGTTGTTTCTTCAAGACTTCTTGGTTTAGTGAACTTGTGGTGCATATTTCTGAAGTTGTTGGACAAACTCACTGCCCTTTGGTTCTTTTTCTGCAGCTGTCAACCACCAGATGAGGTAAACAAGGCATTTCTCAGTTGCTGGAATTTTTGTATTCACTTCTTGGCCTGGAAGCAGGTCAACATCCCAGCTGTTGTCTTCACGTTCTAGCAATATTTCTTTTTTCCTTTGGGTATTTCTTGCCACTAACGCCACTAACTAAGCAGAAGTACAATCTGCTTAGTTAGTGGCATTTTTTCAGGATCTCTTAAGCCTCTGGCTGCAGGTCATCAGGGCACCAGTACACTTCTCCAGTCCTCGGGCATCCTCTCACTCTTCAAGATCTTGTTAAACAAACTAGTCAGAAACTCTACTGCCACCTCTCCTAGACACTTCCATACCTCCATAGGTATGTCATCAGGACCAAATGGCTTTCTACTCTTCATCCTCTTCAACGTCCTCCTCACTTCACTCTTACTAATCTTTGCTACTTCCTGCTCCACACCAGTCACCTCTTCTACTCTTCTGTGTCTTAACACTGACTTGCGGGAACTGGAGTCTGAACAAAAGGCAAGACTTACTAGAGTGCGTGAGGAGATGACCTAAGTCTGAAGGGGAGGTAGGGTTCTTACGGGGAACAGTGGATTATGTTCCTGGCAGTGTGTACGTGGAACGTAACCGTGGTGGGTCTCCCTGACGTGAAAAGAACTCCAAATTCCCCTTAGTGACACAATATTCAAAAACTCCAAAATCCCTTTCTGTGAATATATACACTTGGTAACACTGAAGAAGTCAGTGATACTTGATTCAATAATCAGTGTTATTTATGAGCACGTGGTCAAATAACCGTC
The DNA here is from genome assembly GCF_033026475.1 of Channa argus. Lineage (NCBI taxonomy): Eukaryota > Metazoa > Chordata > Actinopteri > Anabantiformes > Channidae > Channa > Channa argus. Next base: position 28,923,733 of record NC_090202.1, read on the forward strand.
TGAGCCTCACAGGCAGGTATGGCGTAAATCAAATAAGGTCCTGGCATGGAAAACATTCTCTTCGCGATGGCATGGTTACAGGGGTCCGTGATGAAATTTGATTTCTTACGGGCATTTGGCAAAGCTCATAATCCACAGAGTAATTTATATAGTCGGCAACAGAGACAGTCAATAGGGAGCTGTTGGTCACTAACACAGAGCAGCAGGCAGAGTCAGGTCAATGAACGTAGCGTGGTCCGAACCGTGGATAGCAATGATTAGCTTCTCATGAAGGCTGGAAAGTCACGGTGATAAAGCACACATTCTAGCAGCTTGGTGAGGGAACTGAAGAGGTACAAAGTATATAAACAAAGTGATGAGAGCAGGTGAAACTGATTAATGTGACGGGACCAGGAAACATGAAGTGGCTGCAAGACCAGAAGGAGGAAGTGAAAAATGGGGATCCTGACACTTTCTGCTCTTTCTCACACTTGTATCTCATGAAATGTGGATACTTTTCTGATAGGACTTTACTTTGATGTTTTCCTCCTTGACTTAGATATTTGCTGCAGTTTACCTCAATTGTAAGTCGCGTAGAATAAAAGACTTGGTTTAATGACTAAATGTAATTGTAAATGAAATAAGAGTACAACAAGTTATGGTTTTCATTAACACATTATTTATTCTGCTATTACCTGGTATACATTTTCCTACTTTTTAATTAATTTATCAAAAGGGGTTCATCCATCCATCACAGGGAGGCTGGAGCCTTTGCCAGCTGTCATAGGGTGAGGGGGGGTTCACACTGATCAGGTCTCCAGTCCATCTCAGAGCTGTGCCGTTATTTTGAACTGTCTCCCCATTTCACATACACAATTCCATGTTAAGCAGCTTCAATAAAAATTACAACTACATCAAACTATTGCAGCTTATCTACATTAAAGCCAAAAACCTTTATGTTCCTATGAGTTTTGTGCTTCTGTTAAAAGTAACATCTTTACAAGTAAGTTCTAAATAAGATATTATATTGTATATAAGTTATTTTAATTTACCTTTCAAACTTTCAGTCTCTTGCTTGCTTGTGCTTTACTTGCCACACTTTCATCTTCCGACCGAGCTCGGCAGTCACCATTTCTGATAAATGGTACAAATATGAATAGTTGGGGCTTATACCTTGCGACCTTTAAGCAACATATTTCTTGTTGGAATTTCAAAAAAACATTATTACAAACCTATAAATACAAATTTTAACAACGACTTCCAAAGTGCCATTGCTTTTATTCAAACTACTTTAAAGAACATTTTTTCTTTCGATGTGTGATTCTAAAATTACTGAACTGTGAATATGTTTTATCTTTGGCAAAAACATTTTGTCTTACTTAAAATTCTGTATGCAGTTTTATCTTATAGGTTAGAAAATGTGCATTTTTACAACTAATAATTTATTACTCATTACCAACAATAAACATTCTGTACATGTTTTACATTCAAGTGTAGCTCTATGTTTTTAATGACATTGAAGTGAGCTGTACATTGTTTCTAACATGAGTTGTTTATATTTTACCAAAAACAAGACTTTTACATAGGCTACGTATTTTAGACATTTGAACTCCATATAGAACAGGCGTAAAGAGCGGTTGGCAAGTGAGACAGTATAATGACAGCAAAATGCGCAACATATTAGGGACATTGTTCATATTAAATCTGCTCTGCACCATTTCAAAGAAACAACCAAATGAAAAGTTCAGCAGGGAAAGGAGGTGAGGTGTGCAGGTACTGACAGCTTTCTGTCTGGTCTGTTTGGAACCAGAAAAACACACTTTAAGAATCTTCATGTAAGTGTAAAGAATTAAAACTACAAAACCAAATAAAACGGTAAATATGTAAACAATTCCAAAGACATTGTTCACTGTTGTGTCATAGCATGCTAGTTTAACAGCAGAGTAGTTGTCACAGTACACTTTGTTAAGAATATTACCACACAGCTCTAAACGAACAGCCAAAGATACCAGGACAGTGACTTCAATAAAAGAATAAATCCATGTTAGTGCGATAAGCATTGCAACCTTGTTAGGTGTCATATTTGTGTTATATTGTAAAGGATAACAGATAGCAAGGTATCTGTCATAAGACATGGCAGCTAAGTTACAGAATTCTACATGTGCATATGAATACACATGAAAAATCTGCAGGAAACAAAGGTTAGTGGAAATAATGTGAGTGTCAGAAAGGATCTGAACCATGAGGAACGGAAACAACCCTGTACTACCATACAGTTCATTTACAAACAGGCTGCACAGAAACATGTACATAGGTTCATGTAAACTTCTGTTTATACAGATAACCACAATAAGCAGAGCATTAGAAAAAACTATTAAAATATATAACCATATAACAGTCACAAACCATAAATACTTTAAAATTCCAGTATCAAAATAGGCAGCAAATGTAATATACGAGACTCGTGTAGAGTTTACCATGGTCCTCTTTGCTTCATAACATGTCTGTCATTACTGGATACAGCTGATATCTGAATGTAGACTTTTCATTAAATGTTGACAATGTCAGACATATACTTATTATGAACAAGTAGCATCATTATCAAAGACTATATTCACTCTGCTTGCAGTAAAACTATACAAAGTCAGTATTGGGCTTAATTAAATAATTGCAGAAAACACTGTGTGAACCAACATTTACTTACTGTGGTTACTCTGTTCACACCTTCCCTCCCAGGCAACTGAACAGAGCTGCTTCTTTTAAACCTGTTACAGCTTGAGCTGGGTCACAGAACATGTGGGTTAAAAGTGCAACATGTCAGCCAAAGCAGACAAAACATTTCAACTGGACAGTGATAATTTATATACAGAATGGTTTTATATATTTTGTTTAATGTAATACAATTTCTTAACAAGACATATTGAGCAACACGTTCCTACTGCTCTCTGATGTAAATCCTATTATACATCTGTTCCATTCCCTCATATAAGTGAAGGCCCAATGAAAGTAAGTCACACATGTACAAGTCATAAGCAATTCCCAAGTCACGTTGAGTGTCAAGAGTCCAGTTCCTGGAATAGGTCAAGAAATTCACAAGTTTTTTCACAAAATTTTCATCTACAGCAGTTGCTACATTTAAATATACTAAAAGATACTAGTTCTAAAAGTCAGGTTGTATTTTTTAACATTGACAATTTAACAGTAACACTTATGCAGTAGTCTTTTTTAAAAAGAACTCAATGAGCTTCTCCTTCTTTGCCTGTGTTATCTTTTCAAACTCAAACAACTACAAACAAGATGTAATTCCTCCTTAGTGGAGCCTCTCTCCATGGCTACTGGGCGCTGTTTAGTTGTTTGAGGCTGAAGTAAATTTTCTCTCGTTTCGACTTCTTGTCAGAATTTTGGATCTTGTTGACTCTTCTTTTTCAACTCTTCATTAAAGCAATCAAAGGCAACCACTTCTTTTCTGATGTCGTACTGCTCCAGTATTTAGAACTGGAGGCTTTTCAGGGTGTCTGTGGGTCAATGCTTCTTTGCTGGCACGGTTTCGATAAAGGCATTTGGGCTGGAGCTAGCCGATTGCTTCCTGAAGGTTTCCTTCTGAACAATCTGGTGATAGTACTGGGTCAACGTCTAATTGATGAGGTTGGCAGCAGGCTTATTAGCAGGTCTCTCTTTGCACTTCCTCTGATAAAGGGTTTAACTACAACTCTACTGGCGCAGTCCTAATTCTTGTCATTCACTAGCACCATTTAACAGGGTCTCTGGCTAGCTGCCTACCAAAGGACACTTCTCCCTGCTCTTTTGGACAGGAATGCCCTCTCCCCTCAAAGGTCAATCTGCTCCAAGGGACACGGCACCAAATTTTCATGCCATCTCAATTCTCTTGGCTGGGTCTCTGGGATTCAAAGAAAGGCAAAGTTTGGCCTTGCACAGCCAGGGACACCATGTTTGTTACCCTGGCACTCCAATACAAGGGTCCAGGACAGCCCTCACAGTAAAGTTTCTATATTAGCCTGCCATGTATTTAGAAAATTCATCTAGATATTCGCTAGTAATTCAAATGTTTTCCCTGCTGCCTCTTCACTAGCATCTGTATACCTGAAAGTACAGATACTAACAGCCAAACTCGATGGTAGCGTTGCTGAAAAATGTTAGTACTTTGGTGAAAAATATTGCCACCCTTGCAATTCTGTTAGAAAAATGCCACCCTTCTCTCAGAAAATTGTTCCAATTGGAAATGTTTTGGTATTCACATGCTTATTGTTTTTGTTTGCACTGGAACACCAGAAAAAACAAAAGTGAGAACAAAAGTCAAGTCTCATACTATTCCACACAGAACGCGAAAAATGAACTGGACAAAATCACTGGCACCCTTAACTTAATATTTGGTAGCACCCACTTTGGAAAAAATAACTCAAATCAGTTGCCTCCTGTAACCATGAAACAGTTTCTTAAACCTCTCTACTGGAATTTTGGACCACTCTTCTTTTGCAAACTGCTTCAGGTCATTCAGATTTGAAGGATGTCTTCTCCCAACTGCTGTTTTGAGATCTCTCCACAGGTGTTCTATGAGATTCAGATCTGGACTCATTATTGGCCATTTCAGGACTCTCCGGCGCTTTGTTTGTAACCATTTCTGAGATATTTTTGAAGTGTGCTTCGGGTCATTATCCTGCTGAAAGACCCTTAACCTCTAGTAGAGACGCAGCTTTCTGACACTAGCCACTGCATTGCGCCCCAAAATGCTATGGTAATGAGCAGATTTTGTGATACCTTTCACACAGTCAAGGCCTCCAGTTCCAGAAGCAGCAAAGCAACCCCAAAACATCTATGAACCTCCACCATGTTGGACTTTAAGCACCGTGTTCTTTTCTTTGAAGGCCTCATTTCATTTTCTGTAAACAGTTCCATGATGTCCTTTACCAAAAAGCTGTTTTTTGTCTCATCCGTCCACGTTCCCCCAGGAGGGGAGGCCTGCCAGATTTGGAGAACCTTTTAGGGCTGTGTGGATTCTAATGAAGTTGTTATGTTAGTAATGCTCTGCTACTGGATCTATCACTGTTTGTTTTGTTCAGTTTTTGCTTCTCCTTTGCAACTTAGTCAGCCTTAGTGTTTTGGTGTATTCTACATTATCTTGTGTTTAATTTAGTTTTCTGCCACAGTTATGGAGGCCATTACTCCAGGAAAGAACTCATAAACATCAGAGCTACTACCCCTGTGTATTTATTTCAGAATTTCCTTCTACCACAGATTTACTTGCTGTTTTGATCAGAGTAAGGCCCCACAGAAGAGGTAAATGTTCAGGTGTGGTTTTGTGTTTCCACTGATGCAGATTACACTCCCGGGTATATTCAATTCAATTCAATTCAATTTTTTCAATTCAACTTTATTTATATAGTGCCAATTCACAACAAAGTCATCTCAGGGCACTTTAGAGAATAAAGTCAAGATTATAAAGATATATAAAGAGAACCCAACAATTCCCCATGGAGCAAGCCATAGGCACAGTGGAGAGGAAAAACTCCCTTTAACGGAATAAACCTCCAGCAGAACCAGGCTCAGGGTGGACAGCCATCTGCCTCGACTGGTTGGGGTGAGTGGAAAGGGGAGAGAGAAAAGAACAGAGCAATTCCTCTTTAACGTGCACTCACTTTCCAACCAAATCGACGATCTGACCCTGCTGCTGAATAAAACAGAGACTGTTCTAAGTCCTGTATTTTGTGCTTCACGGAAACGCAGCTGTGTGATCTTATACTGGACTTAAAGAGCGAAGAGACACATTGAGCTTTCCACCAAAATAAAGGGAGGTGGAATCTGTTTTTTTATCCATAGCGGCGAGCAACAATGATTCTGTACCATCTATGTGCTGCTCCCTGGAACTGGAGGCCTTCATCAATAAATGCAAGCCTTTTTATTCACCACGGGTTCTCCACATTCATTCTCGTCTGTGTTTACATACCGTCACAAGGCAACGTGCATGAGGCGCAGTGTGCACTGACTGAGGAGATTCCGGGAGTGTTCAGGAGTGTTTGCACTGTACGAACTGGGATGTTTTTAGATTGCCACTATCAGTCTGGATGAGTCACAGAAATTGTTGACGTCCTACATTAAGTTTTCTGTGAATACAGTGTCATTCGACAGGTTGAGTTATAACGATGGCAAACTCTGGTTCACTAATCTGGCCACATTCAGTGGTGGAGACAAAGACAAATACAGAGAGCCTAAATACAGATTTAGCAAGGAGTTGAGCAGAGCTAAATCAGTGCATGGTGAGAGAACAGATCGGCAATTCTCAGCCAACAACTCTGGCTCTGTCTGGAACAGGCTAAAGGGAATCACTAACTACTTCTTAAATCCTTTAGGGAAAGGAACTGCACTAGGTTGGTTTAAATCTTATCTATCTGATAGATTTGTTCATGTTAATGATGAATCCTCCATGCACACAAAGGTTAGCTATGAAGTTCCACAAGGCTCTGTGTTAGGACCAATACTTTTTACTTTATATATGTCTCCTTTAGGCAACATAATTAGAAAACACTCCATAAATTTCCACTGCTATGCTGATGATACCCAGCTATATTTGTCTATGGAACCAGAGGAAAATAATCAGTTAATAAAGCTTCAAGCCTACAAGACATAAAGGCCTGGATGTTCCACAAATTTTTACTTCTACACTCAGACAAAACTGAAGTCATAGTATTTGGGCCCAAAAATCTCAGCGATATGATGTCCAACCATATCGTTACTCTAGATGGCATAAGTCTGGCCTCCAGTACTACTGCAAGGAACCTTGGAGTTAATTTTGACCAGGATTTGTCCTTTACCTCACATATAAAACAGATCTCTGGAACAGCCTTCTTCCACCTAGAGAACGTTGCCAAAATTAGGAGCATCCTGTATCAAAGTGATGCTGAAAAACTGGTCCATGCATTTGTTACTTCTAGGTTGGACTACTGTCATTTCCTACTTTCAGGATGCCCCAGTAACTCCCTGAATTGCCTGCAATTAATCCAAAATGTTGCAGCAAGAGTGCTGAATGGAACTAGCAAGAGAGATCATATTTCACCTTCACTAGCTTCTCTCCATTGGCTTCCCCTTAAATCTAGAATAGAATTTAAAACCCTGCTTTTTACATATAAAGCTCTGAATGGTCAGGCTCCATCATATATAGAAGATCTCATAGCACCACATCATCCCAGTAGACCACTTCGATCTCAGAATGCAGGCCTACTTGTGGTTCCCAGAATTTCCAAAGGTAGAATGTGAGGTAGAGCCTTTAGCTATCAAGCTCCTCTCCTGGGGAACCAGCTCCCAGTACAGATTCGGGAAGCAGACACCCTCTCTACTTTTAAGTCTAGGCTTAAAACCTTCCTCTTTAATAAAGTTTATACTTAGTTATAGTTATGCTGCTATAGGCATAGACTGCTGGGGGAACCTCCCCCCAATGCACTGAGCTCCTTTCCTCCTCTTGACCATCTCTCCTCTCACTCCACAATTGTCACCACTGTATGACATTAACTCTGTGTGTTTTCTCCCATACTTGTCTTTGTCCTTCTCTGTCCCCCTCTCTCTGTCCCTTTCTGCAGGTGTCCCCGGCTTTGAAGCTGTGTGTCTTCCAGCGTGCAGCTACTGGTCCTACCAACCTGCCCAATGTTTTGTTGTTGCTTTTTGTTGCTCTGTTCTTTTCTCCCTTCACTTTCCACTCACCCCAACCGTCCACCCTGAGCCTGGTTCTGCTGGAGGTTTCTTCTGTTAAAGGGAGTTTTTCCTGTCCACTGTTGACTATGGCTTGCTCCAGGGGGAATTGTTGGGTTCTCTCTACAAATCTTTATAATCTTGACTTTATTCTGTAAAGTGCCCTGAGATGACTTTTTTGTGAATGGCCGCTATATAAATAAAGTTGAATTGAATTGAAAATTGAATAACTACACCAATTAATAAAGTCAGAATAACTACAACGCATTAAGGTTCGATGTAAGTGAGGAACTCGCGTGGCAGAGACCGACACTTTCAACGGTTACAGCTGTACAAGCATTGTGAAGGGAAATCACTTAAGTTAGATAAGAGCAATGGTTAATCAGCGAACAGTTCTTGAGAGACAACACAAACCTGCATAGGAACAGGAAGTGACATCAAACACTTACTGCAGGTCAGAGAATAAAATATTGAATTATGAGTCTCTGCTGTGAGTAATTGACATTGAAGTAATTAAAGTGACGTGCTTACGGTGGACATGAGCTGCAATTGCTTTGTCAATGTTGAAAATGCAACCCCACCTTTTTGACCAATATTTTTAATGGATTTATTTGGTTGTAGATGAACATTTTATGATGTGACTTACTTGACCTATTAGAGGAATTTGACTCTGCCTGGTTGACTCTTACCACAGTGACTTAATTCAGGTAGTAGGAAAAATGTTTCCTATACCCAAAATGTAATGCTAAGAAATTGCAGAATTGCTGAAAATTGCTAAATTCCTGTCTGTGTATTAATTTCCACTGACCAGAATTTTCAGCTCTAGTTTAAATGTTTGGTTTGGTTTGGCTGACATCACGTTGCAATATCAATCCACGTGTCCTTTAACTCAGCTCAGTGAAAAGTTTAAAAGAAGCAGCTTTGTTCAGTTGCTTGGGAGGGAAGGTGTGAACAGAGTAACCACAGTAGGTGAATGGTGGTTCTCACCATGGTGTTCTGCAATTATTTAACGAAGCATAATACTGACTTCATATAGTTTTTTTTTACCTGTAAGCAGAGTGAATATAGTTTTTTATAATGATGCTATTGGTTCGTAACAAGCACGTGTCTGACATTTTCAAAGTGTAAAGGGAAAGAAAAAGGTAAAATGTATGTGACAGAGATGTTGTGAACTAAAAACCAAACCATGGTAAACTCTACACGAGTCTTGTATATTACACTTGCTGCCTATTTTGATACTGGAATTTTAAAGCATTTATGGTTTGTGACTGTTATATGGTTATATATTTTAATAATTTTTTCTGATGTTCTGCTTATTGTGGTTATCTTTATAAACAGAAGTTTACATGAACCTATGTACATGTTTCTGTGCAGCCTGTTTGTAAATGAACTGTATGGTAGTACAGGGTTGTTTCCGTTCCTCATGGTTCAGATCCTTTCTGACACTCACATTATTTCCACTAACCTTTGTTTCCTGCAGATTTTTCATGTGTATTCATATGCACATGTAGAATTCTGTAACTTAGCTGCCATGTCTTATGACAGATACCTTGCTATCTGTTATCCTTTACAATATAACACACGTATGACACCTAACAACGTTGCAATGCTTATTGCAATAAAATGAATTTATTCTTTTAGTGAAGTTGCTGTCCTGGTATCTTTGACTGTTCGTTTAGAGCTGTGTGGGAATATCCTTAATCAAGTTTTCTGTGACAACTACTCTGCTGTTAAACTAGCATGCTATGACACAACACTGAACAATGTCTTTGGAATTGTTTACATATTTACCATTTTATTTGGTTTTATAGTTTTAATTCTTTACACTTACATGAAGATTCTTAAAGTGTGTTTTTCTGGTTCCAAACAGACCAGACAGAAAGCTGTCAGTACCTGCACACCTCACCTCCTTTCCCTGCTGAACTTTTCATTTGGTTGTTTCTTTCAAATGGTGCAGAGCAGATTTAATATGAACTATGTGCCTAATATGTTGCGCATCTTTTTGTCATTGTACTTTCTAACTTGCCAACCGCTCTTTACCCCTGTTCTATATGGAGTTCAAATGTCTAAAATACGTAGCCTATGTAAAAGTCTTGTTTTTGGTAAAATATAAACAACTCATGTTAGAAACAATGTACAGCTCACTTCAATGTCATTAAAAACATAGAGCTACACTTGAATGTAAAACATATGTACAGACTGTTTATTTAACCCAAATGTTGGTAATGAGTAATAACTTATCAGTTAACAATACATTCAGTGCGTTTTTACGTGTCTTGTTATTTGGTAAACAATAAACACTTCATGTACAAAAACTGTGTAATACTGTATACATTTTCTCACCTCAATAAGATAAAACAACATACAGAACATCGATTTTTAAGTAAGCACAAATGTTAGTAATGAATATTAACTATTAATTTTATATTTTTAAGTACATTTTTACATGTAAATAGGTTTGAACTTTTAAGTTCTCTTTTAGTCTCTAAATTACAAAGCTACGGTGCTGGAGTTTTTAATCTTTCTCTAAAACAGTCAGCCTAAGTAGTGCCCTGTTTTTGCCAAGAATAAAACATATTCAGATTTCAGGAATTTCAGAATCACATGTCCAAAGAACATATTGCTTTACATTTGTTTGAAAAAAGCTGATAACATTAAAATATTCCCTAAAGGTAGCAAGGCACAAGCCTGACGTATTGTCCTATGTAAAGTAGAGCAAGCGTGAGACTTAAAGTTTGAAAGGTAATTATAAATAATTATACTTTGTAAATTTGTAAAAAAAAACATACTTAATTGCTAAGCATTGATAGAGCTCACTTGTAAAGATGTTAGTTTTAACATGTTAGTTGCATTTGTTTTAATGGCCATAGCAATTCAAAGCTGTTATGGTCACAAAACACATAAGAACATTGATTTGTTTGGGTTTCAGATAAAAGTGTAAAGTTGAGTTTGCATCCAAAAGTAGGATATGAACCTCCACTGACTCCCCATCCTTCAGCAAATGGAATTAAGAATCTTTCTACTCATTTAAAAAGTCCAGAATTACATGGTCCACCCCCCATTAATGGTCCACTCCTTTCCTACACTGCCAGATGCCCACCTGATCTCTGCCACCTCCAACCTCCTTACACAGCATAATAGCACTAAATCTGAGGTGACAACACATTTACCATTTCTGCCCCAAGCTTCCGAACTTCTGTCATAGGCCATTACAAAAACGGGAAAGGACACCAGAATTATCTGCAATTTAACATTTATTAAAATAAACATAAATCAAATCGCTGGATTCTTCTTTATTTCTTTTCGGCTGTTCCCTTTCAGGGGTCTGCACAGCAAATCATGTGCCTCCATCTAACCCGGTCTTCTGCATCCTGTTCTCTAAACACCAACTAACTTCATGTTCTCTCTCACTACATTCATAAATCTCCTCTTTGGTCTTCCTTTAGACCTCCTGCCTGCAGCTCCACAGGTATGTCATCAGGACCAACTGCCTTTCCACTCTTCATCCTCTTCAACGTCCACCTCACTTCACTCTTATTAATCTTTGCTACTTCCTGCTCCACACTAGTTGTCTCTTCTACTCTTTGTTCCCTGTAATTTTCCTCATTCATCAACTCTTCAAAGTTCTCCTTCTATCTTCCCATCACACTCCTGGCACCTGTCAATACATTTCCATCCTTATCTTTAATCACACTAACTGCAGCACAGCTTTCCCATCTCTCTTCCTCTCTCTGCACAAATCTGTACAAATCCACCCCTACCTCCTTCGTGCCCAATGTGGGGGAATACAGTAAATTTAGTCATATGGTTTGATTGGTATGATTTTAAGCAAATAAGCAAACAAGCTGGGCTTATTGAAGAGGTCACAGAGAGGAGAAGAGGTCTATTTCTTACTCCCATAGTTGTGCTTTTCCCTTTCTGTCTCTCTCTCTGTCCCTGATCTGAAGTGGGTTAATTAAAACACATTTTATTATTTAAGTCAAGACAACTGACACTGTTTGAGTAATTGATTTTAAATCTGCAGCTTTGTAATTAAAGATATTTTGATTTTCCTTCAGCCATTAAAAGCATAGTTGTTGCTCTGCACATATATATTTAAAAAATGGTGTAAAACTTGTATGTCTGCATTTACAAATGGAAACGACCAATAAGTTGAGTACGTAAGTAAGTTCAATCACCAGTTAAAATTATGGGAAAGCTCCAATAACTTGAAAGAAAACAGACAAATGCTCCGCTACTGCACTGGAACACTAGTAGCCTGTATTAGATATCAGATTTTTACATGTACTGTGGATTTTTGACAGCCTCAGGCCATACATAACCGGATTGAAAAGTGGTGGTCAAGTGAGAAAGTATAATGATAAGAAAATTCGCAAACTATTGGGTACACTGTTCATATTGAATCTGCTCTGTAAAATTTCAAAACAAGCTCCAGAAGAGAAGTTCAGTAGAGAAATGAGGTAAGGTGTGCAGGTATTGACAGCTTTTTGTCTGGTCTGTTTAGAACCAGAAGTGCTAAGCATAACGACAAGAGCTTCATAATGTTTACATGTTTCAAATTTCATTATCAATTTTGTATTAAAGAGTTGATGATAAAACTGTAGTACAGAATGCATTTCGCTAATGCAAATCTTAAAAGTTAGGCTGCTACACACTCATGAGATGCGTGTATCAACTTAAGATTCTAACTCTGTCTACTAGTCTGCTCTCACAAACCTCTCGAATATCTAGCTGCCTATCAAGATGCTTAGTAATTGTAGACAAAAATGTTTTGCTACACATTGATCATCAAACTCGTACATTAAATATAAAATCAATATTCTGAAATTGATTTACAAATATGAATGCACTAACTTCAAAGCAGCACACAATAGAGTTCGGACTCCAAACAATGTGCAGCCCTGACTTGAAAAATATTTTTTTAAAAGCGCAATAATATGAAATCAAATTTAAAATATATGCACACTAAAGACTTTATAAACTATGCATAGGAGTGTAGACACAATAAAATTTACCAATACCTGTTCAGAAATAATATTTTTTTTGTCTTTTTGGCTTATCCCGTGAGTTCATCATCATCTGCATGTTGATTTGGCACAGTTTTTAAACCAGATACCCTTCCTGATGCAACCCTCCCCAATTTCTACCGGGCTTGGACCAGCACTGCACAGCTGGGGAGGGGAATGGGTTATTAGAGGGACAGTGTCTTGCCCAGAGACACTTCGACATATAGTCAGGGATCGAACCACTCACCCTGTGGTCCGTGGACGACTGCCTTTACCAACTGAGCTACAGCCGCCCCTTGTTTAGAAAAAGTATGTTAGCACTTAAAGGCCTAGTTCAGTTTTTATACAGTAGCATCACAGAATGCAGAGTCATGCTGAAAAGGCTGGTAGATTATTGACTCAAAATGCATAAAGTACTAACATATAAATACTTTAGATGGATTTCTCATTTTAAATATAATTCTTTTATTCCAAATATTAATTTGACACAAGGCGATGTACATCATTTCTACTCCAGTGAAACAGTTTGACTAGATTAGTTCATTTTTATTACCAAATGCACATTTCTACAAGAGAATACCTCAAAAGTGTGATTAAATTGAGACCATTAAGTAAATCGGTAAATATTAAACTTATTAAACCTTTGAGACATATTTTAGAAAGTTTTGGCCATACATTAAAAATATTATAATAAAAAAATATTATCATATTAAGGAGTCGGGTACACTTTGTTCTGTAATTATTCAGAGTCATATACTTATTTATATTTTACCGAAAACAAGGTTTTTACATATGCTGCGTATTTTAGACATTTGAAGTCCATATAATACAGGGTTAAAGAGCGGCTGGAAAGTGATAAAATACAATGACAAAAAAATGCGTAGCATGTTGGGGACATTGTTCATGTTAAATCTGCTCTGTAACATTTCAAAGAAACAACCAAAAGAGAAGTTCAGCAGGGATGCCAGGTGAGGTGTGCAGGTACTGACAGCTTTCTGTTTAGTTTGTTTGGACCCAGAGAAACAAACTTGGACAATTTTCAAATAGGTATAAGAAATAAAAACTAACGCAAATGAGATTGTCCCAAAAGATGCAAAAAGCCCATACATGTTTGCTATATACCCATTTGAACATGCAAGCTTGACAACAGAGTGGCTATCACAGTAAACTTTGTAAATGGTGTTTCCACACAGTTCTGAGTGAGAATTTAAATATATTATAACAATACATGCAAGGAGAGGATATAACCATGTTGCAGCAATGAGTGTGGCAATCTTGTCAGCTGTCATACGTGTATTATATTGCAGGGGGTAACAGATAGCAATATACCTGTCATAAGACATGATAGTTAACGTTAAAAATTCCACAGCCAGATATGTGTGTAGACAATACATCTGCAGAAAACAAACTGTAGGAGAAACTGTGTGAACGTCAGAGAGGATCTGAACTAGAAGGGAGGGAAACAACCCTGTACTACCATACAATCCATTTACAAACAGGCTGCACAGAAAAATGTACATAGGTTCATGTAAACTTCTGTTCCTTGAGATAACCACAATGAGCAGAAGATTTATGCCAACAATAAAAATATAAAGAGACAGGACCATCAGGAAATAAAAATACTTTAACATTCCACTGTCAAAATATGCTGCAAATATAAAAAATGTAACATCTGTAGAGTTTATCATCATCCTCCTTCAGATATTCAATTCTACTGTGCACATAGTGAAATAATCATGTTACTTGTTTTTATAGCTGTAGATTTGACCATTGTTATGACTTGTTTCAGCTTAAACATAATGCATACATGAATAGATTTCAGTGGAATAATGCTGAACAAATTCACTGACAAGGACACAATTATAAAATAAATCTCTAAATTGATCATTTCCTTTGCAAATGCAATGATTTGATTTGAACTAACAACACCAGCTGATACTGTGAATCTGAGTATTCATCGGCTGCATTATTAAGTCATACCCTGCACCCTTTCTAAAATGAATTTCTACTATGACCTCTCTTACACTGCACACAGGGGACATCCTTGGTAGCAATAGGAAGAAGCTCCCACTGCTTGATATTAATATTGCATTAGTGTCAGAAAAAACAAGTGTCCAACATAACCTCAAACACAGTTTAGAAATTGTTTGTGCCGTACTGTCCAGAAATTACTAGGTCTCCAAAATGTGTGTTAATTTTTGAGTTAAAATCCAATGATGCTTTCTGGCATGTCTCAAATTTATACCTTTCAGTATGCTGTCAGATGCTTGGTTTTAGGAGTGTTTATAGCTATGAATGCAAATAGGCTTCTGCCCCCATGCTCCTTTTTTTAAGCATCTGCAAAGTCTTAACCAATGAGAAATGTACCTAGACATCAGAATAATCGACACCATGACTTACACCAGTGTTCATGTGGTTTTCGTGGGTACAGGGAAGTCGTGCAAGAATGCTAAAATCACGGGATTAGCAGGGCCGAATATGGCTGTAATAGTTAACCTTACCGGTTTCATTTGTAAGCAGCAGAAGCATGTACAGAACATTACAAAATGTTTATTCTGCTCTCACTTACCAGCATAAGTGCTAGGCAGATAGATGACTTATCCACAGCCAAATCCAATTGGTAATTGGATTCGGCTATTTAATGCAACCGCAAGGGGGCACAAGCCAGTGTCTTCTTGTGCCAGTCCCAAGTCTGGATAAATGCAGAGGGTTGTGGCAGGAAGGGCATCCGACGTAAAACACATGCCAAATCAAACATGCGAATCGTGACAAAGGCTTCCATACCGGATCGGTCGGGGCCCGGGTTAACAACGACCGCCACCGGTGCTGTTGACCTACAGGGTACCGGTGGAAATTGGACTACTGTTGGTCGAAGACGAAGAAGAAGAGGAGGAAGGTGTGTTCGTAGGCAGAGAGAGAAGAGGAAAGCTAAGAATGTAGGACTGACAGTAGGGACTTTGAATGTTGGTACTATGACAGGGAAGGCTAGGGAGTTGATCGACATGATGCAGAGAAGGAAGGTGGACATACTGTGTGTCCAGGAGACCAGGTGGAAAGGTAGCAAGGCTAGAAGCTTAGGAGCAGGGTTCAAGTTGTTTTACCATGGGTCAGATAGGAAGAGAAATGGAGTAGGAGTTATATTGAAAGAGGATTTTGTGAGGAATGTTCTAGAGGTGAAAAGAGTATCAGACAGGTTGATGAGCCTGAAGCTGGAAGTTGAAGGGGTGATGTTCAATGTTGTGAGTGGTTATGCCCCACAGGTAGGATGTGAGTTAGAAGAGAAGGAGAAATTCTGGAGTGAGTTAGATGAAGTGATGCAGAGCATCCCCAGAGGTGAGAGAGTTGTCATTGGTGCAGATTTCAATGGGCATGTAGGTGAAGGGAACAGAGGTGATGAGACTGTTATGGGCAGGTTTGGTGTTCAGGACAGGAACGCAGAAGGTCAGATGGTGGTTGACTTTGCAAAGAGAATGGAAATGGCTGTAGTAAACACTTTCTTTCAGAAGAGGCAGGAACATAGGGTGACGTACAAGAGCGGAGGGAGAAGCACTCAGGTAGACTACATCTTATGTAGACGTTGTAATCTGAAAGAGATCAGTGACTGTAAAGCATTGGTAGGGGAGAGTGTAGCCAGACAACACAGGATGGTGGTGTGCAAAATGATGCTGGTGGTGAGGAAGATAAGGAGGACTAAGGCAGAGCAGAGGACGAAGTGGTGGAAGTTGAAAAAGGAAGAATGTCGTTTAGTTTTCAGGGAGGAGCTGAGACAGACTCTGGGTGGTTTGGAGGTGCTTCCAGATGACTGGACTACTACAGCTAATTTGATCAGGGAGACAGGTAGGAGGGTACTCGGTGTGTCATCTGGAAAGAGGAAAGCGGACAAGGAGACTTGGTGGTGGAACGAGGCAGTTCAGGAGTGTATACAGAGAAAGAGGTTAGCTAAGAAAAAGTGGGACACTGAGAGGACTGAAGAGAGTAGACAGGAGTACAGGGAGATACAGCGTAAGGTGAAGATAGAGGTGGCAAAGGCCAAACAAAGAGCATATGAGGACTTGTATGCTAGGTTGGACACTAAAGAGGGAGAGGTGGATTTGTACAGGTTGGCCAGACAAAGAGATAGAGATGGAAAGGATGTGCAGCAGGTTAGGGTGATTAAAGATAAGGATGGAAATGTATTGACAGGTGCCAGTAGTGTGATGGGAAGATGGAAGGAGAACTTTGAAGAGTTGATGAACGAGGAAAATGAAAGGTAACGAAGAGTAGAAGAGGTGACTGTTGTGAAGCAGGAAGTAGCAAAGATTAGTAAGAGTGAAGTGAGGAGGACATTGAAGAGGATGAAGAGTGGAAAGGCAGTTGGTCCTGATGACATACCTGTGGAGGTATGGAAGTGTCTAGGAGAGGTGGCAGTAGAGTTTTTGACTAGTTTGTTTAACAAGATCTTGGAGAGTGAGAGGATGCCAGAGGACTGGAGGAAAAGTGTACTGGTACCAATTTTTAAGAACAAGGGAGATGTGCAGAGCTGTGGCAACTACAGAGGAATAAAGCTGATGAGTCACACAATGAAGTTGTGGGAAAGAGTAGTGGAAGCTCGGCTAAGGGCAGAGGTGAACATTTGTGAGCAGCAATATGGTTTCATGCCTAGAAAGAGTACAACAGATGCAGTATTTGCTTTGAGGACGCTGATGGAGAAGTACAGAGAGGGTCAGAGGGAGTTGCATTGTGTCTTCGTAGATTTAGAAAAAGCGTATGACAGGGTGCCGAGAGAGGAGCTGTGGTATTGTATGAGGACGTCTGGAGTGGCAGAGAAGTATGTTAGAGTGGTGCAGGACATGTATGAGAGCTGTAAGACAGTGGTGAGGTGTGCTGTAGGTGTGACAGAGGAGTTCAAGGTGGAGGTGGGTCTGCATCAAGGATCGGCTTTGAGCCCCTTCTTGTTTGCTCTGGTGATGGACAGACTGACAGATGAGGTTAGACAAGAATCTCCCTGGACTATGATGTTTGCAGATGACATTGTTATTTGTAGTGAGAGCAGGGAGCAGGTGGAGGAAAATCTAGAGAAGTGGAGGTCTGCTCTGGAAAACAGAGGAATGAAGCTTAGCCGCAGCAAGACAGAATACATGTGTGTGAATGAGAGGGACCCAGGTGGAACGGTGAGGTTACAGGGAGCAGAGGTGAAGAAGGTGCAGGACTTTAAGTATTTAGGGTCAACGGTTCAGAGCAACGGTGAGTGTGGAAAAGAGGTGAAGAGGCGAGTGCAGGCAGGTTGGAATGGGTGGAGAAAAGTGTCAGGTGTGTTGTGTGATAAAAGAGTATCAGCGAGAATGAAAGGAAAGGTGTTCAAGACGGTGGTGAGACCAGCAATGTTGTTCGGCTTAGAGACAGTGGCGCTGAAGAAAAGACAGGAGGCAGAGCTGGAGGTAGCAGAGCTTAAGATGTTGAGGTTCTCTTTGGGAGTGACGAGGATGGACAGGATCAGGAATGAGTACATCAGAGGGACAGCTCATGTTAGATGTTTTGGAGATAAAGTCAGAGAGGCCAGATTGAGGTGGTTTGGACATGTTCAGAGGAGAAACTGTGAATATATCGGTAGAAGGATGCTGAGGTTGGAGCTGCCAGGCAGGAGGTCTAGAGGAAGACCAAAGAGGAGATTTATGGATGTAGTGAGGGAGGACATGAAGTTAGTTGGTGTGAGTGAAGAGGATGCAGAGGACAGAGTTAGATGGAGGCACATGATTCGCTGTGGCGACCCCTGAAAGGGAGCAGCCGAAAGGAAAAGAAGAAAGAAGAATTGGATTCGGCTATATACTTATAGCCCCTTGTGCAAGCAGCCCGGTGACAACAAGAACCATCTCTTCCACAGCATTTAGGTTGATTGGGTACTGTTGTGCTAATAGATAACCTTTTCCAACATTGGTGTGGGCAAACTCCAACTCCAACCAAGTCTGCCATGTTCTTGAATGAGAGCTCAGAGGCCTTGCTGAGAATTTTTCTGAGCCTCTCTTTGCACAGTCCTGAACTCAGAGTTCCTGGATGACTGGCACATCAACCTCTTTGAACCACTGTACTACTGTAATAAGCCAAAGCATCTCCTCTCCTCCATGGTCTGCATCGTCAGGGCCTCATAATGAATAGCCACTCTTTACTTTCTCTATCACACCTCACTCAACAATACACCTCGCAATCAGTGAAGTTTCGAGACAAGCAATAACTGGTATTCAACCTCTTAACCACCTTGTTCAGGGTTGTTTGTTCAAGACTTCATGGTTTAGTGAGCTTGTGGTGCATATTTCTGAAGTTTTTGGACAAACTCACTGCCCTTTGGTTCTTTTTCTGCAGCTGTCAACCACCAATCGAGGCACACAAGGCATTTCTCAGTTGCTGGAATTTTTGTATTCACTTCTTGGCCTAGAAGTTTGGCAATTAAATGAAAACATCCACTCTCTACAGTAATACTTCTTCTTTACCGGCCACCAAAGCAACACCCGGGTTTCATCACAGAAATGTACGAACTCCTTTCAACCTTCTGCACAGCGTCACCCAACATGCTGATACTCGGAGATCTGAACATCCACGTGGACACACCTTCAAACCATTCTGCTGCTGAGTTCTTAGAACTGCTGGACTGCCTAAACCTGAAGCAGAAAGTTGAGGTCCCCACCCATAGTAAAGGCCACATCCTTGACTTAGTCATTACTGACTCTATCCCCATCTCTAACCTCCAAGTATACGACCTGGGTGTCTCGGACTACAAAATAATTTCAATGGACTTCCCCTCATATACACTGTCACCAAACCCACAGCGTTGTATCCAGTTCAGGAATCTCAGAAACATAAATCTCTCTCACCTAAATACTGACATCAAAAATCTCTCCATTGTCCCGGAACTCCCCTCAGTCACATACCTAGTGGACTAATATATCAACAGCCTCCAGAATATCCTTGAGGCACATGCTCCTCTTAGAGCACGTTTGGTCACTTTTTCCAAATCTGCACCGTGGTTTACAAGGGAGCTCCGACAGATGAAAACAGCTGGGCGGGCCCTTGAACGATGCTTTATCTCAACCAACTTAACTGTCCATACAATTGCCTACCGGGATCATCAACAAAACTACTCCAAAGCACTTGCCACTGCCAGATCACAATATTACTCAAATATAATCAATTACAGCCCCGGGAACTCAAAACAACTCTTTTCCATAATAAATCATCTACTCAAACCCCAATCCCACACTGGCAGCAACCACACAGAGGAATAGCGCAACAGTTTCATTGCACATTTTACCACTAAGGTTGAAACTATCGGCTCCTCACTGTCAGTCGTAAACCCCAAACTCCCTGACCTCCCCACTTCAAGGGCCAGAAGGCTGTCTGTCAAAGTTTTTGGCTACTACTGTAAAAGAAGTTGAAGTTATCATACAGAGAGGATGAAACCCTCAACGTGCTTCCTGGACCCTCTCCCCACTCCCTTGGTAAAAGCTAATGTCTCAAACATAAGCCAACTCATCACCACCATCATTAATTACTCCTTCCAGAGTGGCACAGTCCCAACATCACTGAAAACCGCAATAATTACACCACGTCTAAAAAAACCCTCCATGGATCCTGAAGTCATGGCAAACTATCGTCCAATCTCCAATCTTCCATTCCTATCAAAGGTCTTGGAAAAAGCTGTCTTAGCCCAGCTCCAGGATCACCTCAAAAGACACAATCTGTTTGAAACATTTCAATCCGGTTTCCACCCCTCCCATAGCACAGAGACAGCCTTGGTCAGGGTCACTAACAACCTCCTAATGCCTGCTGACCAGGGCTTCCCATCTCTTCTCATTCTTCCGGACCTCACTGCCGCTTTTGATACAGTTGACCACAAAATTCTCCTCCATCGTCTGCAGCATACTGTTGGTTTTTCTGGTACTGCTTTAGGGTGGTTCGGTTCCTATCTCACAAATAGAGCTGAGTGTGTGGCCCTAGTGGACGCCAAATCTCAGTTACACTTGGTAACCTGTGGGGTGCCACAGGGGTCGGTTCTTGGGCCGACCCTTTTCAACATCTACATGCTCCCACTGGGCCACGTCATTGGCAAGCATGGAGTCTCCTTCCACTGCTATGCTGATGATACTTAGCTCTACGTGAGACTCCAACATGAGCCCAACCCCACAGACACTTCCGTCGACTCTCACCTGTTGCCTGGAGGACATTAAGGCATGGATGGCAGAGAACTTCCTTCAGCTAAACAGCATCGAAACCGAAGCCCTTCTAGTTGGCACTACTCATCAGCTTACTACTCATCTGGGGGTCAAGTTCGACCCCAACCTGTCATTTGAAACACATGTCCAACACCTCTGCAAAATTGCATTTTTTCATCTGAGAAACATAGCCAAACTCCGCCCCTCTCTGTCCCTCTGTGATGCTGAAAGGCTGGTCCACGCTTTTGTCTCCTCCAGGCTGGACTACTGCAATGCACATCTCATTGGATCCCCGGCAGGAGCCTTCAAAAGCTCCAATATGTTCAAAACAGCGCCGCCAGGATCCTTATGAGAGTGCGGAAACACCAACACATCATTCCTGTCCTCCGGACAATTCACTGGCTTCCCATCCACCTTCGCATTGATTATAAAGTCTGTCTACTCACCCACTAGTGCATCCATGGAAATGCCCCACAGTATCTAAAGGAACTCCTCACACTGCAATCTACAACTAGACACCTCCGTTCCACGAACACCTATCGCCTCTACCCCCCCCCAGACCCAAACGCCATACAATGGGGGACCGAGCCTTCTCAGCAGCTGCTCCACAGCTATGGAACGCTCTACCTGAGAACCTGAGGGCAAAATAACAGTTAAAGACTTTTTTGTTTAGAAAAGCATTTTAAAGTGATCATTACTTTTTACTTCAGATGCTGTGCTATTCTATGTATTATATGTTTTTAGGCTTTACATGTGTTATGTTTTATTCCTGGTCTTTATCCGCTTGTGTAGCACTTTGAGATTTGTTAGCAAATGTAAAATGCTTTATAAATAAAATGAATTATTATTATTATTAGAAGCAGGTCAACATCCCAGCTGTTGTCTTCATGTTCTAGCAATATTTCTTTGTTTCCTTTTGGTATTTCTTGGTTGTACTTCTGCTTATTTAGTGGCATTTTTTCAGGATCTCTTAAGCCTCTAGCTGCAGGTCATCCGAGGTACTACTAGAACATTTTCAGGTTTGAAAGCGGACATGGCTGCTACTCCCTCTATGAATGTAATGGAGGCCCTCAGACACACCTCTGTCCTTACCAGACTTTCTCTGTAGGCAGCGCTTACTACAAACTGGCAGGTCAGTCCCAGGGCATTAATAGAATGCGTTGGGTCACTTGTCTCTGGCAGAGATGAGCAATTCACTCTGGACAACTTCTCTGAAACCTCATTCCAATGTATTGCTTTTCAGCAGCTTGCTCTAAGTCATCAGGTACCTGCTATGCTGCATTCTTATGACAATACTCCCTTCCCTTTTGGACAGGAAGCTCCTCTATCCTGAAGGTCATTCTGCTCCACGGGACAGGGCAAAATTTTCATGCTCTCTCAGTTCTTTCGGCTGCATTGGTAGCATTTCAAAGAAAGTAAGGTGTGGCCTTGTGCACTCAGCGACACCATCTTTTTTACCCTTGCACTCCAGTATAAGAGTTCAGGTCAGCCCTTACATTAAAGTATCTATATTAGCCTGCCCGATATTAAACAGAACAGGTTTCTACTTAGGCTGAGGCAAAGGAATTCATGTAAATGTTTTCCCTGCTGCCTCTTGACTAGCACTTGCATGGGCCTGAAACTACAAATACTAATAAAGCAACACTGGTTATAGGTAACTTTTTTTACAATACAATACAATTCTTACAATAACAGTTGTTATGTTTGTTACAATTGTCACACACCATGACACACCTTATCTCACGTTCCGCTGTGGCAACCCCTTAAAGGCATAAGCTGAAAGCTTTTGATCTTTTGTTCATCAGCAGATACTGTGCATAATAAATATTCACAAGAGAGGTTTTAATTTACTTTTAAATTAATATTTACAAAATAGTCAAACCTATACAGATATGTAAAGAAACCCCAAAAAATCCCCTTTGAGCAAAAAGTGGAGAGGAAAAACTAGTTTAACAAAAGAAACCTCCAGCAGAACCAGGCTCAGGGTGGGCGGCCATTTGCTTTGACCAGTTGGTTGCTGGTTGATGCAGCAGTCTAAGCCTATAACAGCATGACTATAACTAGCTATAAGCTTTATTAAAGAGGAAGGTTTTGAGACTAGATTTAGGTTTAATGACTAAATGTAAATGTAAATGACTACATTTTGTTTAGTTTGTTTCAGCTACAGTTGGGTTGCAAAAGATGGTACACCCTTATTTCGAAACAGCAAATAAGAGTAAAACAAGTTATGGTTTTCATTAACATATTATTCATTCTGCTATTACCTAGTATAAATTTTCCCTTACCAGAAATTCAAGCTACTTGTTAATTAATTTATCAAAAGGGGTTCATCCATCCATCACAGGGAGGCTGGAGCCTATGCCAGCTGCCATAGGCTGAGGGTAAAACTACACCAAACTATTGCAGCTTATCTACATTAAAGCCAAAAACCTTTATGTTCTTATGAGTTTTGTGCTTACGTTAGGCTTAGTCTCATGCTTGCTTGTGCTTTTCACAGTTAAAACACTTTCGTCTTCCGACTGAGCTCGGCAGTCACCATTTCTGATAAATGGTACAAATATGAATAGTTGGGACTTAGGCCTTGCGACCTTTAAGCAACATATTTCTTGTTGGAATTTCAAAAAACATTATTACAAACCTCTAAATATAAATTTTAACAACGACTTCCAAAATGCCATTGCTTTTATTCAAACTAATCTAAAGAACATTTTTTCTTTGGATATGTGATTCTAAAATTACTGAACTGTGAAGATGTATAGAATAATAATTTATTACTCATTACCAATAATAAACATTCTGTACATATGTTTTACATTCAAGTGTAGCTCTATGTTTTTAATGACATTGAAGTGAGCTGTACATTGTTTCTAACATGAGGTGTTTATAATTTACCAAAAACAAGACTTTTACATAGGCTACGTATTTTAGACATTTGAACTCCATATAGAACAGGCGTAAAGAGCGGTTGGCAAGTTAGAAAGTACAATAATGAAAAGATGCGCAACATATTAGGCACATAGTTCATATTAAATCTGCTCTGCACCATTTGGAAGAAACAACCAAATGAAAAGTTCAGCAGGGAAAGGAGGTGAGGTGTGCAGGTACTGACAGCTTTCTCTCTGGTCTGTTTGGAACCAGAAAAACACACTTTAAGAATCTTCATGTAAGTGTAAAGAATTAAAACTACAAAACCAAATAAAACGGTAAATATGTAAACAATTCCAAAGACATTGTTCACTGTTGTGTCATAGCATGCTAGTTTAACAGCAGAGTAGTTGTCACAGTACACTTTGTTAAGAATATTACCACACAGCTCTAAACGAACAGCCAAAGATACCAGGACAGTGACTTCACTAAAAGAATAAATTCATTTTATTGCAATAAGCATTGCAACGTTGTTAGGTGTCATACGTGTGTTATATTGTAAAGGATAACAGATAGCAAGGTATCTGTCATAAGACATGGCAGCTAAGTTACAGAATTCTACATGTGCATATGAATACACATGAAAAATCTGCAGGAAACAAAGGTTAGTGGAAATAATGTGAGTGTCAGAAAGGATCTGAACCATGAGGAACGGAAACAACCCTGTACTACCATACAGTTCATTTACAAACAGGCTGCACAGAAACATGTACATAGGTTCATGTAAACTTCTGTTTATAAAGATAACCACAATAAGCAGAACATCAGAAAAAACTATTAAAATATATAACCATATAACAGTCACAAACCATAAATGCTTTAAAATTCCAGTATCAAAATAGGCAGCAAGTGTAATATACGAGACTCGTGTAGAGTTTACCATGGTTTGGTTTTTAGTTCACAACATCTCTGTCACATACATTTTACCTTTTTCTTTCCCTTTACACTTTGAAAATGTCAGACATGTGCTTGTTATGAACCAACAGCATCATTATCAAAGACTATATTCACTCTGCTTACAGGTAAAAACAAATATATATGAAGTCAGTATTATGCTTACTCCACTATTATGGTTACTCTGTTCACACCTTCCCTCCCAGGCAACTGAACAGAGCTGCTTCTTTTAAACTTTTCACTGAGCTGAGTCACAGGACACGTGGATTGATATTGCAACGTGATGTCAGCCAAACCAAACATTTAAACTAGAGCTGAAAATTCTGGTCAGTGGAAATTAATACACAGACAGGAATTTAGCAATTTTCAGCAATTCTGCAATTTCTTAGCATTACATTTTGGGTATAGGAAACATTTTCCTACTACCTGAATTAAGTCACCGTGGTAAGAGTCAACCATGCAGAGTCAAATTCCTCTAATAGGTCAAGTAAGTCACATCATAAAATGTTTATCTACAACCATATAAATCTATTAAAAATATTTGTCAAAAAGGTCGGGTTGCATTTTCAACATTGACAAAGCAATTGCAGCTCATTTCCACCTTAAGCACATGTCACTTTAATTCCTTCAATGTCAATTACTCACAGCAGAGACTCATAATTTAATAGATATTAGCACTGCCTGCTCTGACCTGCAGTAAGTGTTTGATGTCACCTCCTGTTCCTATGCAGTTCTGTGTTGTCTTTTAAGAACTGTTCGCTGATTAACCATTGCTCTTATCTAATTTAAGTGATTTCCCTTCGCAATGCTTGTACAGCTATAACCGTTGAAAGTGTCGGTCTCTCCCACCCGAGTTCCTCACTTACAGCGAACCTTAATGCATTGTAGTTATTCTGACTTTATTAATTGGTGTAGTTAGTTTTCAATTCAATTCAACTTTATTTATATAGCGGCAATTCACAACAAAGTCATATCAGGGCACTTTACAGAATAAAGTCAAGATTATAAAGATGTGTAGAGAGAACCCAACAATTCCCTCTGGAACAAGCCATAGGCAACAGTGGAGAGGAAAAACTCCCTTTAACGGAAGAAACCTCCAGCAGAACCAGGCTCAGGGTGGACGGCCATCTGCCTTCACCGAATAGGGTGAGTTGAAAGAGAGAAAAGAAAAGAGCAACAAAAAGCAACAACAAAACATCGGGCAGGCTGGTAGGACCAGTAGCTGCACGCTGGAAGACACATAGCTTCAAAGCCGTGGACACCTGCAGAAAGGGACAGAGAGAGGTGGACAGAGAAGGACAAAGACAACTACGGGAGAAAACACACAAAGTTAATGACATACAGTGGTGACAATTACGGAATTATTAGGAAGGTTTTAAGCCTAAACTTAAAAGTAGAGAGGGTGTCTGTTTCCTGAATCTGAACTGGGAGCTGGTTCCACAGGAGAGGAGCTTGATAGCTAAAGGCTCTACCTCCCATTCTACCTTTGGAAATTCTGGGAACCACAAGTAGGCCTGCATTCTGAGAGCGAAGTGGTCTACTGGGATGATATGGAACTATGAGGTCTTCTATATATGATGGAG